>NC_081136.1:31664342-31911842 GCF_958295425.1 Solea solea | reverse complement strand
ATCAAATAAAACTGTGCTCTGTGAAATACCCAGCATAAAGTGAGTCATTCTAATAGACTATTATGCGACAGGAAGGCGTCCGACAGTGTGAGTGATTGACCAGTAAGAATTTGGTGCAAGCTTAATTACCATATATATATATATATATATATATATACACTGTACCTCCTCTTTTAACCAAATCACGTAACACGCTTTGACAGCTAATGACAAACCGCACAGTACGTTTGAAAGGATAACAGTTGGAATCAGCCAGAGTCAAAAGCTCTAAGTGAAGACACTTCTGAGGCCAAATAAATGAAAAGGCATGTGGAGAAATGGGCAATTAGTTTGAAAAAGAAAGAAAAAGAAAGTTAAAAAGCTACATTTAATAACACCTATTAAACAGATGATTGTAGGGTTTTAAGTGTATCTCACAAGGCTGAAAGGACTACTTCTTTCAGGTGTCAAAAAAGTAAATGACAGAAGATAAAGACATTCAGACGTCCAACAGACGACCTGCCTATTTGTTCAAACACCACTGATAATGGAAACTAAGAGCAGAAACTAAATCCTGAATTTGAAAAACTTCAGAAACACAACATTCTCTCCTTCTCTCATGCACTTGAATACATTTCACGCTTTTAACGTGAAGCCTCCTCACTGAAAATCAGGTAAAACTAATCAACAAGACATTTAAGTAACACAGATGGTAAGAGGTTTTTTTAAGAGCTTAGATACAAATCCAAAAATGAAAGGTTAATGCATATGAAAAAGGATTTAAAAAGAGCACCAGCGACTTACCGGGAGAAGTACTCAGATATAACAAGTAGACTTTAGTTTGAAGTCTAAAGTTCTAAAGGTTGTCGGACAAATGGACGGACACTTTATCTCAAACGTTTTTTGGCAGCAAATGACCACCTCATTCTGCTTTTTTTCCTTTTGCCGTCCGTCCTTTACTTTCTTGGCCTCTCCCCTGCAACCGCCCCCTACCCTCTTTACTTAACTGCCCCCCCATCTCGTTTTCTCTAAAGCACACGCACACACATGCGAAAAAGGACCAAACAAAGTTAGGAGCTATAGAGGAGGTAATAGTATTAAGTCTTAAGATGAAGGGAAGCAGAGAAGGGAGAGAGGGAGAGATAGAAAGATTTTCATTTAGCCGGGCTGATAGGAGGGAAGGAATGTTCCAGAGAGACCTGGACCACGGTGAACGTCAACCACACTGTACAACAAGTTACAATGTGGCAAATCCAAGAAAGACGCAGGGAAACAACAATTCTACCAACACATGGAATGGAATAGATGCCAACCAATTAATTAGTTTAATGACTGCTTCATTAACTCATCTACTATGAGCTGTTACATCACATGTTTACTGACGTCACAAATGCAACGAGACACAGTAAGAAATAGAGGAGGAAGAGCTGGAAGGATGAATACGCAGCTTTCAGTACGATTATGTTAATCTTAATATCTTAAATAACATCTTCTGTCAAACACTTACAGAAGAAGAGAAGGAAGGTGGGGATATGACAGTGGAACGAGAGAGAAGGCCAGACTGACGTACGAGGGTATGCATTTAAACATACAATCTAAATTTATTCCACTCTGCAGATAATGTGTCGGACAGACAATGTGCAATTTCAGCAATCTTAACAGGATCACCTCTACTCATGTATGATGTATGTATGTGGACTATAGGGGGCTGAGATACTGAGGTCAAAGGTTATGGACAGCCAAGATAGCAGATCATAGCAGCAGCATACACACACACACAGTGTGAAATGGTCAATAAAACTGTCTGACACTGTCGGAAAACACAGGATCATGACACACTGCTACAGTGTAGAGCCACGAGCAAAGAAATCATCAATAAATAAATAAATAACTGCAAAGGCCACGAGCCGCAGCATTGCGGAGCTTTTGTCTGGTTATCGTTATCTAAATTACTGCGAGCCAAGAATAAGTGATGGTACACATTCTTTTTTTATGTCCGGTATACACGTTAAAAAACGTTAACTCCCCCAGCAGCAAATGTGTCTTGAGTTACCATTAAATTTTAATGTTCTGAGGTAACAGCTGTGCTAGTTCAGCTGAGGGGGACGACGCACTCATCCATAAGTTATTCATATCACCGCAATTCTATAGTACTACCAGTCAAATATTTAGAGATGCTGGTGTCGATAGTTAAGCATTTAGTAAGTAAATCAAACGCAGACACACATTTATAATGAGACTCCTTTGGAAATTGGCCTTTCCAATAAAGCTTAGTGAACTGAAATGAAATAAATGACAGGAGAGAGAGAGAGAGAGAGAGAGAGAGAGAGAGAGAGAGAGAGACAAAACAGAGATGGTAGAGGAACAACAGACGGATAAACACAGAAAAGAGATTTCTAGTATATTCCAACAGGCCATTAACAATCACTGTCAGCGTGAACAGAGCTGTTCAGTCCCGTGAGGAAACGACAGAAACAGCTCTCATCTGCCTGTGTGTGTGTGTGTGTGAGACAGAGAGATGAGCTCAGCAGCACTTAATCTAAAACAGATTGTGATCGCATCTGTCTCTCTCTACGTGTGTGTTTTGATCTCTCTCAATTTGTTGCCATTTCATTTTTATCTAAATTTTTAGCAATGTCTGGAAGTGTTAGAAAAAATAACAAGGGAATTAGAAGCAAATCATTCAGAATGGGCTGACGCTAGGACATTTAATCTGTTTCACTGGAAAAAAATGGAGGGACTAAACTATTTTGATAACCAAAGAATCGATTTGAAGCTTTTTTCATGATTAAAACGAGATTTCTGATCGTTTCAGCTTCTTAAATGTGAAAATTTTCTACTTTCTTTGCTCCAGATAACAAAGAAATCCTTAAAAACTGACTCATTTTGGTTGTGGACAAAAACAAGACATGTGAGAACACCATCATTTCCAGGTTTGACAAACACTGATCGTCATTTTTTAACGTTTTCTGACATCATATGGACAAAACCATTACTCGGTTAATCGAGAAAATAATCGACAGATGAATCGATTATGAAAACAATCGTTATCTGCAGCTCTAGTTGTATAATGGTTATATTTTATCAGATGGAAAAAACATATCAGACACATCAAAATCAAGAAAAACTCATATTGGTTGCCCTATACTTAATTTAGGTCCTTGTTTTCCTGTGCAGATGGTTTTTGAAGTTAATACATATGTGATTCTTTTTTCCCCCTCAGCTTTCTCTCAGCATGAAAAACACCTTTGGCCAGTAGCACTAACAGCATTAGTTTTGCTCAAGGCCAAAACAACAGAATGTGAGGAGGGAACATTAGTTTTGGACTGACATGATAGATTTGCTCACTAATTCTCCCTTGTGGGTTGAACAAAAACGTGTTACTCCACATTTCCATTTTCTTCCCTCTTACAAAACAGAGGTGGTGGCGGCTGAAGGACTAGACAAAGTGAGTGGTGAGAGTGAGAGCGAGAGCGAGAGCGAGAGAGTAATCAGTGCAAAAAACAGTGTCATATGACAGGATCTTCTGCGGCTCATGCCAAACTTATTAATACAGTCAGTAAACAAGTATGGGCGGAGTGGCAGGGACAAAACCAGTGGAGGAGGAGGAAGTCGATAAGTGACAAACAAACACGTCGCGTCAACACAAGATGAATGGACTTACGCTCGTAACCCGCCTGTAGATCTGCGCGGCGTTCTGACATTCAGAGTACGGATACTCTGACGTGGCCATCTCCAGCATGCACATCCCAAAGGCGTAGACATCTACAGACTCATCGTACTTCTCCTCGTACATCTCCGGAGCCATAAACTCAGGCGTACCTGAGGAAGAGAAAAAACACAATATTTCACACTGTGCTTTAATAACTCGGTCATCGTTAGTAAGAGATGAAGGAGCATCCGCTTGTTCTTCAGTTCTTCACATACATATGTGGTTTAATCGTTCAAAATCATGCTGGACTACTTTTCATATAGCTATTAAAGGAAGACAATATGTCACCATATGGACAGTATACTTTAAATTATACATAATGCATATCAGAATAAACTTTAAAAAACATTATTTGCAGATGTTCCTCACACAAACACAACATCTGTCATGTGAGAGACGGCTGTATCAAAGGTCACTGTGCAATTTGCATGATTGAATTTATGATCATTCAGAAATAATGAGAGGCTGAATCACTTTAAATCATTTCCTTGTTTTTGTCCTTGACCAAGAAAATGTCTCTTTCCTCTTATTGACTTCATTTATACCTCTGGGAAACTTGTCTTGACAACGACGCATTTGTCATGAGCAGAATCCGATAAGTATTTCTTTCCAAATAAATCCCATGACAGAGTTAAAAACAATTAAATTGCACAATATGTGGTTGAAGTAATCACCCAGGCTCATTTATGTAACATACAGTAAGATGTGAGGATGAAGACAGGAAATAAATCTAAAAAGTTGGACATGTCAAACTGCACATAGCGTAGTACTGTTGGATTACTTCATGTGTTCAAATATTTGAGGTTTGCTTAATTACTACGGAGCAGCTGTGACATTTATAAAGCAGATGATTATTTTTAAAGAGTGTGAGAGTATCTGCATTCGTCGTCTTTGCTTGTGAGCAAATGCTTGAACAGCAGAATACCTGTGGTCAGTGATAGCACTAAAATACCGAATTACGAACGGTGTGTTACAGGCAGGGTGTGTTTGAAGCCGGTGCATGTTCGGACAGCTTCATCCTCAGTAGCAGACTGTGCGGTTTCACTTTTTAAACATCTGTAGTTTTCTTGAACAACCAGACGTTTCAGCGGCAGCAAAGTTAATCTAGAGTAGGTGTGTGTACCTTGTACAGAATGTTTGTGTTCGCATTTCCATATCAGATACTCAGATATACACCTGACAACAGGCAGGTGTGTCTGTGTGCACGTGATAAGGAATTCATGTCCTTTGTGGCTGTGCACGTTCATCTCCTCACCGATGACACTCTTGGCAAAGGAGGCCCTTTTCAACGTGGCCAACCCCAGGTCTCCGATCTTCACCGAGCCCGTGGGCCCCGTGATAAAGATGTTGTCGCACTTCAGGTCCCTGTGAATGATGGGTGGCGCCCGGGTGTGCAAGAAGTGAAGGCCTTTGAGGATCTGTCTGCACCACGAACGCAGGACCTTGATTTTCATCACCTTGAAACGCTTCAGGTAGCTGTGACAAGACAGGGAAAACACAGAAGGCGGCTCGTCACTCAACAGCGAGATTAAGTGTACAAAAAATGCATGGAGAGCATTGGCGTCAGCTGTATTTGAATGTCTTGACATTAAACTACCCATTAGTTCCTTCTTTGAAAGACGCTGTGAACAGAACTAGTTAATAGACAGTGCGGTATCTTTGAATTGAGCTCAGATGAGGCTTTAAAAATGTTTTGAATGGCGAGAGTGATAATCGGGAAGGACGCCAAAAACCAACAAAAGGTGGAAATGAATCATGCCAAAGCCTGCAGAGGAAAGACAACAGTCTGTGAAGACAGCGACATGGGAGAAACAGATAATACACACACAATAACAAATTCAATTTTATACAACCCTTGTGCATTATTGAGAAACAATTCCACATTAAATAGACTTGTCAAAATGTCAGACATAAATGTGCACAAAAGAGATGTCTGTGTGCTTAGCTTTAGACTCATTTTATCTCTGTTTTATAATAATCTACTTTAGGGTTTATTGGCAGAAATGATTTCAGCCTGGGACTTTTCTGCTCAGATCATCAGTGAAATTCAAATTTGCTCCCGAGTCATTCTGCGATCAGCTTGAAGAGCTGGAGGATTCAAAAGAGATCATCCATTTAATGACACTTTATCTCTTTAACTCCTCTGCACTGACGGACACTGCACAGATGTTGTCCGCGACGCTGAAGCCCTCGCTGTATTTCTGCTCCAAATCCAGGAAGCTGAGCCACGGCAGCGGCATCAGTACGTCTGGCTCCATCATCACTGGCAGCTCCATACATCCTGAGCGTCAGCAGCTGCTCTAATAATTCAACAACCTCAAATGGGTCTTTGATGATGAGGGACAGCTCAGACAAGTGTGGACACATCAACACAAACCGACAGTGGAACTACATGACACAGCTGTATTTCACTGACTTCACCAGAGTGGACTATAATTTCATGTCATTCTAAGGTACTTAAAGGTCCAATGTATTGGCAAAAACTGAATATCCCAACCATGCACCATGTTTGTGTAGTTGTCAGTTAGCAGTGAAGTAAAATATATATAAATAAATAACTAAGGATAAAAGGATATTTTAGCTGTATCCAGATTAGTGCCATACACAAATATGTTGACAGACAATAAATGACCTTTTATAGACTTCTTAAGTGTAACACCCACCCCCATACGATCACACCATACTATCACAGCCAATTTCTTGCTTTCCGTCTCTGAAGAAACGGCGTCCTTTTCACCTCTTCCTCTTTCTGTTCACTACCCTTCCTTCTTCACACACTTGCACTCCTCTAGTCAACCTGTCTCACTTCTCCTCAGATGTCAGAACAGTGCTGACAGACGGGTTAAACTCTGAGGTATGCAATGTTGGAGTGACAGTGTACAATTGACATTCCCCACGCTCTCTTGTTCAACACACTTGAAATATGTGCAAACAGTAGGAATTTACATTCAGGGAGATGTACAGCTACATCGTGTATTACAGTAAGTAACAGAATATGCATGTATGTGTGTGTGTGGATGCCTTTCTGCTTCTTTCTGTCTCAGACACAAACACACTTCCATGCCCATGGACACAGAAAGATAACGGGTCTCTCACTCGACGAACCCACACACGTCAGCGTTTCCATCCTCGCCATCTTGCTCCGTCCCTATCAGTTCTCCTCTCTTGTCATCTCTCAGGCTTTTTTCCACCACTTCACTCCATGAGTTGATCTCTTTTCCGAGTTTGCCTCTGGCCGACGGCCAAAGCGGCTGTGCAGCCTTGAACCTGCTCATATATGTACATGTTTGCACTCACTGTGGAGTGCTTACAGTGCATGCATGCCGAACAGTGTGCATGTTTCTTTGTTAGGCTAATTAAATAAGTTAGTTTTCCTCTATGAAGTCCTCTATGATTGCAAATTTAATTTATTCAGGTTATTGACTGAAGAACCAAGAGATATTCCAACACTGTGACACTTTGCTGCTTTATTCTGGTAACTTGGTCTCCTTTGATATGTGCTATATTTCCCACTGGGCATGAGCGAATGATGTGTATTTTCGGGGTGAGGAAGGGTGGAGTCTGTTGTTTTTTACACTGAAGGTAAGGAGGTGTGGGAGGGTCTTTGAAATCCTTCATTTTGTTGTTTTAAATAATGGGTCGGGGTAAGTTTGAAAGTGTCAGCAAAGTTTTTACATTCCTTCTTCCACTTGAGGGAGCTACTGCTCTTGGTAGGGCATCGCTCGTCTCACTCAGGTAAATCATTGGTTTGTCAACATGTCTGGCTGCCTTTAAAACAGGATACTTTGACAATTACTTGTCTGCATCTGTAATAATGACTGTATCACTCTCCCTATCTGTTTGGAGGGGAAAACGGACTTATACACACGCCGTATGTGTGTGTCTGTCCCTCTGTGAGGAATGTGCAGCGGAAGCAGCAGCAGCAGTCAGGTGGGCCAGAATCCCACAATGCACTGCACGGTCCATGTCGTGTGCCACTCGCGCCACCATTAAAGCTTTCATTGTTCCTGGAGCTCATCACTTTTGAATTCACTGTAACACGTCTATTCTATCAGGTCAACAGACTGGACTGGTACGTGGTGACACACAATCAATTATTATACACAAAGTATTTAGTGGGAGAGAGGACGCCACTGTTATTGACATGCTAACCACAGATGTACAGATTCTCCTTATCCTGTGCATTCTCAGGCTGAATGTATGCTGTAAACACCATAACTACTATATGAACTATAGGTGAACTATATACTTCTACAGTATATATATATATACAGAGTGATTATCCTGTCAGCTATGTATGCACATACTGTAATCAAGAGAGGCACTCAATCACATAAATGCTGAACACGACGCAAAGAAAAACACATTTTATACCGTACGTGTAACGAGTGAAAACACACTGGATGACCCAGTAACAGCTGCACTCAGCATAGAAACCACGCTGGGATGCGAGGGGCTTACGACACAACTGTAAAGGCAACTTGAAGAGACGACAAACAGAGGAAAAACTGCATATTGTATTAAGCAGAGGAAAAAATGTGTGATTCTGTGTCAATTTGATATTTCATTAAAAGGAGGCGAGTCATTATCTGTAACGACATTGCGCTTCAAAAAAGTGGGCAAAATTGTTTGACGGTGGCGTAAGTGGACCACCATCAAAAACACACAGCTTTTTATGTTTTCTGTCTTGGTTAGAAATCAACTGTACAAAATCCCATTTAGTCATCTCATCTGTGTGCCAAGATTGAGTAGAGTGAGGTAATGGTAAAAACTACAGACACTTTGTCAATACTAATCATTTAGTAAGATGTGTACTCACGTTTTTAGTGTGCCAGATGTCATGAGCTCAGTTACCAAAACAATGCATTTCTTTCCTTTGCATGGTCCCTCCCACGAGTCGTAGAAACGGACAATGTTAGGATGTTGGAGGCCCTTCAACATCCCCGCCTCCTCTTTGAAGCGCTGTCGCTCTGACTTGGACAGCTTACGATCCTAGGACAGGACAGAAGAGGAACATATTTATATATACGTATAAAGTAAGGGATGTTTGTTCATCTGAAATGTGGCAGAAAGACACAATGATAGTGACTGCGATTACAATTAAATCAAACAAGAAGATGGTTTGAAGGGTGGAGAGGAAATTGCACAGAGCGGGGAAATTATAATTCCCTACAAAACAAACTCTCGTTTGGATGTGTGCAGCATCAAAAACATGGCATTTCAACACAAATTCAAATGAAATCTGAGACAAGGACGCACTCCGAAGATTTGGTCTGAGTACATTAAAATAGCTCCAGCAGAGGATTTGGATGGAGATGAAACGCTAGACTGTCCCTTTATCTCAATTCAAAGCAGCCACACAAATCCATTACTGTTTGTCTAGGGCTGCTTTTTTTGATCCATCCCTCTTCTGCACACTACCTGCTCGGTGTATTTGTGGGGACATGTGCAGACAAACTGGTTTACACAGGGATTAATAACAAACTGACTTGAATTCACAGAGGAGGTGAAATTGGACAAGCAAAAGTAGTTTCTTTAATGGTCTAATTTCTTTTCTGGCTATTATTTGCCAAGTTGTAAAAAATAAAAATCACTATATTACTAGCTATTGAGTGTCTGGCTGCTAAAAGAGAATTGTCTTTGATTAATTTCATGGTAACTCATCAGGACTATAAAAGGTCAGAGACTTGGGGAGGAATTAAATCCGATTTTCCTATCGGAGAAGCCAGAAAAGTCATTTACATGCTTAAACTCGCTGCTCCAACTTGTGTCTCATTAATTTTCTCTCACTTGACAAATGCACTAATCACTAATTCAGTTCTAATTAAGTGTCTGTCACACAGGGAAAGGGAAAAATGGCAGTGATTTCAGCCACACCCACTCCCCACCAGTGATGACTGTTTGCACCAGGCTTTAATTCAGCCTTTATTAGTGGTGGTTGTGGGCATCAAGTAAGACCTCAACCGAAAACAAGCCAAGAAAAGAAAGTTACAGGCTACATTCGTTCATCCTGTAGAAGATGAGCCACTTGGAAATGTCAGACACGTTCACACACACACACAAAGAGTTTAACGGTCATTCCAGCTCGACCACTGATACTGCAATAAACACAGATGTAAATGGAAGTGTGGGTAAGTTGGCCCTTGTAAAGCAATGCAGCCATGCAGGCTGTGTCCAGTCTGAGTTTTGTGTTAGTAGAGAAGTCAGGGTGCCACCCCAAGGTCATTTTTAGAGTTAGGACACTACAAAAACTGATGTAATATTAAGCCAGAGACTGCATTAGCGTACCAGGGTTGACCACTGGGTGTGAATGTGCAAATAAACACTGAACAAGGTGAAGAAATGGGCGACACATTGTGCTTTTATCTCTCTTAAATTCACCCACTTTAAATCTGAAACATGACATCGGTAAAGTTAAAGACATGGCTGAGGCTTTGCCACATGTTATCTCGCACTGACTGATGATGGCTATTTTTATTCACAAAGATAAACATTCACATAAGAAAAAAAACCAAAACCCGTTAAAGCTCTGACACAAAACCCAGAGAATCAACTTTTACGTAGACATTGTTTTGAGTTTACATTTAAAGGAATATATTCTAGAGTATTTTCATTCTCATTCCCTGGATATTGCGTGGGCCATGAGTGTGTATGTGAGTGTGTTTTCACATTGATTCTTCATCAGCTCTGTGTCTTAACCGTAGCTGACACATCCAGCACACCAGTGCCCCAGAAATAAACAAAATCAGAGCACAAGCATAAAATAAGGCGACGAAAACCTTCCGAGGTTTTATTCCCAAGTGCACAAACATATTATGGTTGCAGCTTCAAATGACGTTGCCAAACATCCTCTTCACAGCTAATGAGCAGTTCTATGTAGTCTCCATGCGACCAACCATAACACAGATGCAGAACATTTTGTCATGTCTTACAATATCTTACAATCTAACGTTACCCCATTTAGAGGACGTGTGAAAAGAGCAGCAAATTAAGGTATTTTTAAGGTGACGGATTACGTTGGTTGTTATTCTAGCGATATTATAAAAAAATATCACCAAGGCAACCGGTTCTAAAAGTGGTACAATGAGGGACACCATGTCTTCAATCCGACGGTATCATTGTTTTATTTAATAAATCAATTCAATGCGACTGAAGAGTCCGCCAGGTCACGATGAGCGACCCGGTGATGCCATCAAATTGTATAACCAGCTTTTTTTTTTTGGTCAAAACAACCTCATCTACATCATATGATTTACAGAAAGACAACGTCTGAAAGCTTCAGTGTCTTAGTGAATGCATTAATGTGAGCATCTGTGCAAGTGTGTCTGTCCGTAACAGCTTATCCCTTCATCCTGCAGCAACCCATTTACTGATGATGGCCCATTAGCAGCTGACACACAAAAACATCTACGGATGCTCCTCCTCCTCCTCCTGCACTCTCTTCCATTCTGACTCCGATGACCATGTGATGGAGTGGTCACATGAAAAAAAAAAAAAAAGCGCAGTAGGCCACCTGACTAGCTGGAAGGCAACATACCATTTCCCAGCAGCACTTAGTAAAGACTCTGACCACCCATAGCACTGTTGAGACACCTCTCCCTCTTTCTTGTTGTCTTACTACAGAGAAACGGAGAGAAAGACAGCGCAGTCAGCAAGTCTAGGTGGGCTTTCCTCTCTATTATTATGCATTATAAATGTTCCCTCTTCATTGCTCTGTATACATCGATTTTACACACATGGTGATCTAAAAAGTCCAACATATGCATGTAAAACTCATCTGTTTGAGCATTTAAGGAATTAATTGGATCCGAGTCTCCTTGTTTAGTGCTGTTTTGCTCCTTCTTCATCCCTTATTTTTGGCTCCAGGCTTCAAAACATCATGAGACTTGAATTAGGCAGATACAGAAATACCCTGTCACTCTCCATCCAATGTTCTCTCCTTTTTTTTCATACACACAGGCTCACACAAACACAGTTAAGCAGGACCTTAAGTCTATTTCCACAAATTCACATCCCTGACAATAAAGTCCAAGTTCATCCGTCCCGTTTCTGCACACATACTGTAAACCCAGCGAGCCAGACAGGCGAGCAGAAACACAATCGGCAGTGTTAAAGAATTATGCAGCTTCCTGCAGCGAGGCTGAAATCTGAAACCCACTGATCAACTCATCTTGTCTGGACTTCCCACTGTGCTTTAACAGTCTGTGATCATGTGCTCTGGTCTGCTGCCGCTGCAGCCACTGAGGAGTACTCACAGCACCAGATGGACAGAGGTCGCGACAGAAGACAAAACGAGGAGAAGAAAAAAAAAAAAAGACAAGGAGACAGAAAATGATATTGTATAGTTTCTGTATTCCAAACACACAGGAAGTTGGCTAAAGTGCTTCATCTCTTCTGGGGACGGTGGAAGCCTAAATATAGGACAACATCATTCCATAGGATCTGGTTCTCAGGATTCACATTATATAATAATGAACCTTGTGCAGCATTCGGTGATATGAAGCTGCATAGTCCAGGCAGAGGCCCTTGCCTCGACCTATAGTCACACGGGGGCCAAAGAAAATGGAAGAAGGGGAAAAATACTTGACTGTTTCTGTTAAGTGTTGTTGTCAAAGCCAAATCCTGAGAAAAATGAACCAACAAGCACATGCTTGTGTTGTGTGCTTTCAAAGAAACGGAAGAATATCATATGCACTGAAACAGAGAGCTCATATGGTTCCACGCACGCAGCTGACACAGATATTGTGTGACCTTGAGCTGACGTCACTGTAGTAATAAAACGGCATCAATTTCTCACCTGTGGCAATTTCTCTTGATGACTAAATCTGATGTGCAGATCACAACATATCAGAAAAGTAAGGCTAACACTCAAGGCAATAAACCTTTGGAGGATCCATTTTAAAAAGTAACCCTAACCCCAAAAACGAGGTCTTTTAGGGAAACAATCCGTTTTTTCCAAACTTGAGGACAAATATTCAACTCTGTGGGATCCATGCATTTCCCAACATATAAAGACAGTTGTACTCTGAGATGTTCCACGGCTGATTTCTAATTATGTGAATGATGCCATTCATCATATGCCAAGAAACGCACAAGAGCACCCACCATGTGACTAAAATATAAATCAAATAAGAAGCAAAAAATGCTTTAGGCAAAGGACATAAAAAAGAAACAACTATGGCATATTAATAAATAAATAAGACTAACTCCTTAAGTAAAAAGGTTCCTCACACGGGCAATGCTTTAAAACAGGGTTGTGTGATAAGGGAAAACTGTAATCACAATAAAGTTTCCTATATTGACTGATATTTATAAGAATATAATGTCATTATATTATTTTTGCAGCACGATTGCCCTTGTGTCCTCAGTTTGGGAGGATAACAACAGTTGACATTTACAGTATGTCCATCATCCCTTTCACTGCCCCCTGTTCCAAGACTCTGGCGTGCAGGTGTCAAGCTTATTTCTGCAGCTTATTGAGTAAACTATGTCCAACGCTCATAAACACTATCAACCTGAATTTCATCGCAATCACTGTACGAAGTCATTACTTTTCTTTACCTCTGACTGACTTCACCTACTTTTTCTCTCCAGGCTCTAGAGAAGAAATCAGGCCACGTAAATCTTTCCCACATTAAGCATCTAGGCTTAGTGATTAAGCCAATTTGTTTCTACATACAGTAAAGACCTACAGTGGAGGTGGATAGGTGCTTGTGTGTGTGCGTGTGTGTGTTCATGGACAAAGTCCAGGCATGCTCCATTAGTGTGCAGCATTAGTATCAACTCAAACCCCCACAACTCTGGAAATGCTCTCCTGCAAAGAGCCGCAACACCCCCTGAAACACACACACACACAGTCACATACACACAAGATCCTCTCCAAGAACTTCACCACAGCTTGTTATGGTTACCCAGGGAGAGAGAGAGAGACAGAGAGAGAGAGAGAGAGAGAGAGAGAGAGCATCTGTTATGAATAAGAATGACTGAAAAGTCGATGAATTTGTTCCAGTTAAGAGGCAAAAGGGAGAGAAGAGAAAGCGTTGGGGACTGACATCATTGAAACACACTTTTTAGTTTTGTTTGACAAAAACCCAAAGAACAACCAAGCTTAGTGTCCGCTTGTTCACACCTTCCTCCTGGATCCCTGTATTTGTTATCTTTTTTTTTTTGTCCTTCTCCTAGTTTCCTCTCACACCGCATCACTCACTCTTTGATTCTCCCTCTCCACCCTCCTTCCCACTTGCCCCCGTTCTCCTCCTTTTCTCCTGCTTAGGTGGTTTTTGGTTTCCCATCAATCACCATGCTATAAATTGCAGTAACCAGCACCATGTGTCTGTCTGCATGGACGTGAGTGTAAACTGGGAGTCTGACCTAGTTGAGGCTGAAGATCAGTTGCTTTTTTAGAAACGTGTTGTGGTTTTTCCTTCCTTGTTCTTTGCACATGTGGTCATCGGTGACGTATATGATTTATAGCTATATGATTTATAAAGCAACAGTGTTCTGCAAAATCAAAACAATTTTCAGGAATACATTTTTTTAAGGACATATTAATCACTTTTTGTTGTGATTTTAACTACAAAGAAATCCTTTCATCAGAATGCAAGCGTGTGTGTGTGTGTGTGTGTGCAGCCAGACACAGAGAAAGGACACAATAGAGTGCACAGTCGGGGGCAGGCAGGGATGGCACCTATTGTTAATACACAAGCGATCTACACAAACACACACACACACACACCCACCATGTGTCATTACCCTCTGCTCTGCTGACCATGCCTCACTGTTTCACTCTCCACTACCTTTTCCTTGAATCTTTTCTCTCTCCTCTCCTATTGTTTCCCCTTTACTAACTCTTTTCCCCTCTCTTATTTATGGGATTCCCCAAGAACACGGAAAGCATTTGGCCTCTGTCCCATATCATATTCCGCAGTTCAGCCACTTGATCCACTCGTCATCTCGATCCAAGGGCAACAACAGGTAATCTGAGGATAACGACTGGAACTTGTGGTGTGAAGTTCTTTCCTCTCTTAAGTGTCAATCCTGAGCAGAAGAGCATACCGTGCACAGAAAATCACATTATACCCAGATAACAATTCCATATTTGATTCAGTGATTCCAAAAAACACTGAGCTGCAGGAAAGAAGAAATGATCTCCTTTCAAACACTGGTATCAAATAATCTGTGACCTTCGAGCTGCACAACATCCTCATTCTCAAGCTAATAACCTGATACCAATTTAATGCCCAATTCCTGAATTAGCTGAGCAAACCTGTTCAAATATGTGGGGTCCTAATAAAGGCTTCATTGTGAATTTGATGCAAGTGATTAGAAAAAAGACAACAGCCGTCTTTGTGGCTCAAACAGGAAACAAAATTTCTAATTAAATCAGAGGAAGAAAACAGGAAGGATCCAAAGTTGTACATTAGAAAGCTTTGCATTGTTTGTATCAGCATTTTTTTTATATTACAATTAATATTAGAGGATGACTTTTGGGAGTCTTTCAAACGTATTTTTGGAAGGTTTTCCAGTAATGTGCCTTCAGTCTTTTTAGGATTATTAAATGATTTGGATCATGATGATCAACGTGCTAACAACATAGAAGTGAAGTACTAATGCGTGATGGCAGTTAGGGTTAGACTGACAAGAAATAAAGTACCAAGAACTCAAAACACTTTTGATTTTAAAGCAATTATACATTTATAGTATATAAACATACTGTACCTATAGACAATAAACTAAATGTTACACACTGGACCTGTATGGACTAAGGCCAATTCATAGTTTCCATGTTTCCAAGTGTGCCTGTCCGCACGCCTCCATGTACGGCCATAGCTTTCCGGCCATGCGGACTCTTTGTGCCAACTGCACATGCTCCAGCGAGGGCAATAAATTGGAACAGAGTGTTGGAACAGGTACGCACGCTTGTGACGCCAGACAAGGGTATTTAAGTGTGACCGAAAAGCACATGCAGCTCTCTGCAGAGCCAGAGTATGGAAAGTACAGAGAGGCCTTGAGCACACAGAGCAGGAGGGAAGCCAACAGCTTCAGGGCTAATCCAGGCTGACACTATATGTCCAATATGTAAATAAGTGTCATAATAACATTGTGACCATGCTAGTTGACTGACTGCAGTTCCGCAGCTATTTTTCATCTATGCATCATTTTGCAAATTGACCACGCACAGGTGTAGTAACAGATTAGGTTTTGACGGCGTGTGTGTGTTGTCGAGCAAAAAGGTTGCAGCCTTAATATAGTCCATGCCCACCTGCCTCTCCGTCAACACTTCATAAACAAACAGATCCCAGAGTCACGGATATGTTGATGGATACGATCTGGTCCTCGTGTGTCGCGCGGTCGACTGCTCAATTTCTTTAACACAACGTGAAGGAGTAACATTTTCTAATAATGAAAAACACTCTACGAGCGAGTACGTCTGTATGGACTGAAGAAAGGAGAAACTGACCATATGCCAGCAGGAGGATTATGGACAAAATCCCTCCTAAAACCTACAAAAATACCAACAGATGTTACCAGGAGTTCATTACCAAGAAACATTATACTGTATGCCTGTACTTTGTAATGTGGCATGAGCTTATACGCAGAACCCATTGGAATCCACGAGGTGTAAATGACGTCCCAAAGAGAGGTCCTGACACTTTTCCAGTAAGTGATGACCTAACAGCGGGCTACAGCCAGTGTTTGAGAGAGGCCGAGGGCCATCTCACATAAAACTATTACATAATCTGAGAAGACTATCCCTTCACACTGCAAGCCTCCTCTTTTTAAACGCCTACGATGGCCTTTAGCACTTCTCCGGTTTCACTGTTAAGAACATCCCAACAGCCATAGGCGTCCAACCACACAGCAGCACTTTGTGTGTCTAATACAATTAAGCAAACAGTAAGAACGCACTAATTTAGCAATTAACAAAAACTTGAGTATGTTCAGATGACTACACTGAGACAGAGAGTTTAAATGGACTTTGATGCAACACTAGGGGAGAATTAGAGATGACCGTAAATAAACTCCCAATGCAGTTTACTTTATATAATTTTTTTTCTTGCACCTTTGAAAATGCCATATGTTAAAATACTTTAACAAAGTTAGTTTTCTTCTTCTTGTGTTTATGTTTATTAAGCAGTGTTGTGAAGATTGGGTACCCAGGTTGTCAGAACTATGTATTTTCAAGCGGTAACAAACATCATTTGCATACAACAGAAATGTTTACATCACCAACAGAGAGGCGAGTAAAATAATCCCTTAAAACTATGTTGAGTATTTAGAGCACTCAATATTTATATGCTGTCAGCCTAACAACTATTTTAGAGAGAGTATCCAACTGCCTGTTTACATGTACACAGTGTAGCTTTGGCACAAACAAATACTGGATGACTCTAAGAATACGGTTGTGCTGTGGTCTTATATCATCTCCCAAAAAAAACAAAACAAAATGTTGTCAATGGATTAACTGAAACACTGAAGACACAAGAATATATGGAAAGGAATAAACGAAAACCACAGATATGTGGACATAAAAACAAAGACACGCCACGTACCTCCCATCGTTACAACAAACATAACGGGGGATAAGCTTGTGTAAAGAAAAAGGGAGAGTGGAGGGAGGTAACGAGGCAGAGGCAGGACTAGAAATAAAAGTATATGAGTCATGGATCATTTTTCCCCTCACTCTTCTTCCCATTCGTATCTTTATGTCCCTTTCTGTCTTTCAGTCAAGTGTCTCTCTCCTCCCTTCCGACCCTCACGCTGGCCTACATATCCTCGGCAGCTGGTTAGTTTAGACGAGGAACTGATTTAGGCTCCGGCACTGACAGGGTAACCAGAGAAGTTAAACAGATACAGGCTACTGACAGAGCCCTGCACTAGAGACCAAAGTAATCTGTGACAGACAACTGGACGGGCTCCAGAAACATCCAGCTTCCAAAAAGACGTGTGTGTGTGTGTGTTTGTGTGCTGGGAGCACGTTTGTGTGCGTTTCACTGTGGGTCTGAGTGATGACTGACTGTGGTTTTGTTACATGCAGGTTTTCGGGGTTAATTTGTTCCAGATGAGAGTCCATTACTGCAGAAGTGCACAGTTACAAGACATTAGCCTACTTTTCTTCTCACTTTTGTCTCTAACACATTCTTTGTCTCTCACACACACATGCATGCATGCATGTTTTAAAGCAAACATGTTAACCTCATCTCTAACATGATGCATGGTGGCCACATACGAGTATAGAAAATGACTCACTTTCTAAACACAATACATAAACAAATAATTATGTAGCATACCCAGATGCAGACATGTGACTGATGCACCATGGGTAAGTAGCAAAGAGGAATGATGAAGACAGAAGTGAGGTAAGAGGAAAAGGACATGGGCATATTGGTCCTGTGAAGTGTTTCCTGTAAGGTTGACACACGATGCAAACATGTTTCATACACTACCTACTTTTTGAAAACACAAAGCAAATTCACTGTTGAATTAATAGGAGGAACAACAAAAGAAAACAGTTTCCTTGACAGCAAATGTCCAACTAACTGTGCTATAGCTCATTTCGATGGGGAAGAAGGGAGGAGAGGAGAGGAGAGGGGAGGGGAGGAGAGGAGGAAGGCATTAAAGGGGGATGGATTGTATGACACAATGATGTAATAACTGTGACCATCATGTGCACAGAAAGACACACACACACGCAGTGTAGGATTACTGCAGAGGTGCCTGTCTGTCTCAGTAACGCCTCCCAGAGAGACAGATGTCAATGTCACAAGGACTGAGTCAGCCTAGCACTTACATGGACGAGACAGACACTGAGCCTTTGTCAGGCAAAAGAAAAAAATCACTTCAAAAAGCACATGGGACAGACAAGGGGAGAGATGCTGCTGCTGCTGCTGCTGCTGCTGCTGCTGCTGCTGCGTGAAAACTCAATCCTGCAAGTTAAGGTTTTCTTTTGCTGAACTGAAATTCCAGACCCTGCAGGAGTATTCATGATAAAAGTAAAGCCTTGTTTATAACCTTGGAGCAGCAAAGAGGCAATTTTGGTTGGTGTGCAATGTGTGTCAATATGCTAAGAACCACTAGGGGGAGTAAAAAGGCACAATAAACATAAAGTAAACAAGGAAATATCCGCCAATGCATATAGTGGTTACATTGGAATCACGAGCATGCGAGTGTCTCGCTGGTTTATAGAGCTGCTGAAAATAAAATCTAATCCGCTTGGCCAGTTTTCTGTCATACAAATCCATTACGCACGTAGCTTGCACAAACTTAAAAAAGTTCCAACACCTTTTTAAGCACTTGCACACCAGTGGAGATTACATAATTTCTGGCACGCTCCCCTTGCACTAGATGTGCCAAGCTTAAGGGAAGACGGAGGGGGGGGAACAGCAGCAGGAGGGTAGGAATCTGTACAGAGACGAAAAACACGCAAGGTGAGGTTGAAGACCAGCGGGAGGAGAGGATGACAGATGTTAATGACTGGTCATACGTATAAAGTGGAAAGCTGAAAAAGGAGGTGGGAGAGGATATTATTGGAAGACTGGATACGAGGAGCGGAGGCCTGATGTAGGAGGTGGGAGGGAAAGATGGCACAGATAATGAGCTGTCAATTGAAACAAAAGCAAAACATCGTAATGTTTCATAATGAGTCCTCGCTAATGAGACTTCTATAGCAATTCACAAAACCTTTTGCTGGAGAAACTATTATACTCTGATAACTACAAGGCCCTATTAAAACTTTTAACAATGGCAATTTTATATGGAAGAAAGTATTCAAAAAAAGTTTGTTTGTTTTGACCCAAAATTAAGGTACAACTTCAGAACTTCAAATACTCAAATATCATTTACTATAATACCATTACACCTTATGACTAAAACCTTTAAATTAAACTAAACACAAACATTGTTCCATTTTGGGTCCCTAGCCAAACTCACTAAACTAGTGAGTTTGTTATTCCACCTGCTTCTGCTTCGGTGTAATGGTTGGCAGACTCTCTTAGCTAGACCTTCGAGAACAGCTAGATAATTACAATAATGTACAGATCTGACACCTCGGAAGGGAAACTCTATAATTAATCACAAAGTACATCTGGCTACAATTAGCTGCACAAAGACTTAGAAATAGCTGAGCGCCTATTGCTGTACACTCTCATTCTTAAGGATCCGTTCACACACAACAGTGTACGCAGCTCACAAAGACAAGCGTGCACACACACGTGAACAGTAACAAAAAACTCTTATCGTGCCTACACCCTATTTTTCACCTGAATGTGGGACGCAATAAATGATGTCCAACTTTCTGTCTTTGGAACAATGACAACAATGAGAAATAACCTCCAAAGCCCAAGTTAATGCAGTGCTTAAAATATCCGCACAAAAGGATGACTAAATGACAAAAAGGGTTCGGCCAAGAAGGAGGAGGAGGAGACACTGAATAAGGTAATGTCAGATTCTTCAACGTTCAGTGACAACTGCCTGAAGGTGAAATGAGTAGAGCTACGAATGTTGCAGATGCCAATTTGTAGTCGGAACGCCAAGTATGTGACGGGCTAGCAAATGTTGGCGATGACTGTTGTTAAAAGTTAAATTAACAGTTTGGTCAATAAAATGAGTCCATGAGCCATTGACATGTAACTCTCAACAATGTAAAACAAGTTTTAACACACTGTCAAATGTTTGTCATTCTCAATTTAAAAAAAAAAAAAGATATTATTATTTCTCAATTACTTTAATTGACAAATATAAAAAAGTATTTCAGATCTCCAGCCAACATCTGATATATATATTGGCAGTTGGGTGTGCACATAAAACATTACTGTCATAATAAGTGCAAAAGGAAGAGACTGTTTTCCTTTTGACAGATCATCAACACACCAAATGCATGACAGAGGCCAAAATGTTCCAGACGAGGCACGATAGTTCATGAACAGATAACGAGGGGGGAGTAAAAGCCAACAGAAATGCCTCTGGTAGGCTTTTTATCTGACAGAACAACACAAAAGCACATGCACACAGGTTACGTCATGCTGCAAGAGGTTTGTGAGAAGTTGGGAAACTGAATTCAGAGGGAAGAGAAGTACTGCAGGTATAAAAAAAGGTTTAAGAGGTGAACACACACTACAGTATAACACCTCAGGCCAGTCACACACACACACACACACACACACACACAGAGAGCACGTGTTGCTGAATTGCTAAAGGATGTGCTGCTCCAGCAGGATGTTTGCACTGATACATTTGGTTTTTGAAAGGCAGTTTCACTATCAAATGACGGCCTGATCAAACAGCTTATGTGTCAATGTACTGTGTGACGGCGAGTTGCAATTCAGATTAAAATTTGGTGCAAAGTCAAACAGAAGTGTACTCAGATATGATCCATCAAAAGTAACAACTTCAAAAAGGCTAACCACACCTGTACACAACAAGTGCTGTAGCCACACCTGTACACAGTGCTGTAGCCAACACTTACAGTAGCAGTAGAGTGCAGGGTGAAAAATCATTTAATCTCTGGGGAAAAACCCTGAAAACACACAGTGTCTATTGCTCTCTCTCTCTCTCTCTCTCTCTCCTCCCCATCAGTAATGTTCTGTAACACTGAGAATTATGAAAATATCTCGTGTCCTGTCAGAGCAGAACAAAGTGCAGCTCTTCAAAGAGCATCACGGACAAAGGGATTTAAATGTACTGACTCAGTAGCATGGCGTTTTCATTGCTACACTGTCTGACCCATGAAAAACAAAATAGATGGAATTCGTAATAGTTCCCTGACAGACGATGCTGCAGCTTTGCAGTAACTTGTCATCCTTTATTTTTATATCAATCACCAACACTGTCATAAAAAAAAATACTTTTGTAAATCTACTGTATGCTGGCAGTCTTTCACAGATTATCTACTGAAGATGATGAGAGTATGTTGCAGTTACATAATCTCTGAAAAACAACCTGCCGAGCCGGTATACCTGCCAGTTACCTCCAATTATGGCTGTTAGGCATGGCTTTTCTGAACAAATAAAGACAGGTGCCAAACAAATGCTATGCACATTTTTAACGACCTCATTTATAACAATACAACAATGTGCTAAAATAGGAACGTTTCAGCACCATTTTCAAGCTTTATGTCAATCACAATAGATGTTTCCTGATAAAAAAAAAAAACCTTTTTAAAAAAAGCTAAGATTTTTCTATTGACTGGAAATGCTTTAGAATTTTTAATTTTAAACAGGAATGGGACAAATTTAAGCTCAGGAGTAAAATATGAAAGACATCAAAAGAGAGGCCAAAACAAAGGCGTGCCTCTAATACAAGCCTGCCTGTGGACATGTGTCCCATGTATAGAACAGAATGTACAGTGGAGTTTAGTACACAAACAGACATGGGTTTGTTCTTCGTCTGTTTTCCACCCCGGAGAAGAAAGAGAAGATAGCGCTGTAAGAGTAGTTTGCGTATCAAACATAACAGCTTGAACAGAAATGAAATAAAGCGTAACGATTACTAGTTACTGTGGAGTCAGGAAAAGCCTAATATTGACCGCCGCTTACATGCTTTCATACTTTCATACTCAAAAGCTAATCTGCCTCATGAGCTCCCCACAGCCCTAACCCGCAGCATTAATGAAGAGTGATGAAAGATTTGCATGCATGAGCACACACAAACCAGAATTAACGATGAGCATGAACACTCACATCCTGTGAAGTCTGCACAGGATATCAGATATGAATCATGTGTAGAGAAAGTCTTCTTCTTCATCACCTTCCTCTTTTTTCTCTCTCTCTGTCTCTCTCCGCTAACATCTCATCATCCAGAGGTAGATCTTCCCTGATGGAACCTTCCAGTGACCTGAACGTTGACCCCAAATATGCTCTTAGACCCCCTCTTCTCATTGAGACACTTGATCCTTTTCTTCGTGTGTGTTTCTAAACACTGATGTGGACAGTTTGTGTTTATCACAAGCTGTTTAATATGCAGTGTTGCATATCTCACCACTAGGGCTATTACTATTTATCAGAAGTTCAGACATCTGTTCAAACTTGGGGGGAAAAGTTCAAACTTGTAACTTATAAAAACTAGAGGAAGCCTGAATGTGAATAAGACCATCTGAAGTCAGTAGCGTGTGATGTGAGCACAGCTAGCCGTTAGTGCCACGTGAATGAGGCATTACTGATGGGCAGCGCAACAAGTAATCAATAATGCCATGTTTATGTGAGAGGAATTCCCCAATTTCTTCAAAGGAATAGTGTGTCACATAATATTCTAAGTCTGTTCTGGTTCAGCTAATTTAGACATTTAAAGCACTAAAGTATTCCTGTAGTACAAATACAAACTGGTTGGACTAACGGCCAAATTCAAGAGACGAGTAAAGGCTTCACATCTGACGAATGTGAGATGGACGCCGGGAGTGCTGACTGATTTATATGTTTGGCAAATTCCATGTGGATAATTGTTGTCGATATCGACTGGTGTTGACACAACACCAGGGTTGACAGTAACTACCAGCTGTCAGCCTGCTCCATCAGAATTTATCGCCAGTGCTCGAAGGACTTACATTTAAGAAGCAACTATGATTGAATGCAAAACAAGCTAAACGGCCCTGACAGCAGAACAGAGTAAGTCATCATACAGTTTAAACCATTTTGTGAGAAACATATTTGTGCGCAGATGTTTTTTTTTCCTCTATATATACAGTATTTGTCAAATGACATCCATTCACTCTCTACCGCTTCACCCTACATCACCCCAGGACAGGTCGCCAGTCCATTTTTGGACTGTGGGAGAATACTTTCGCAAGAAAACCCATGCACACACACTAACCGCTACCCCGCCATGTGGCCCTTGTCAAATGACATGTGATGAACCAACACGGCTAACACAAGTATGTTGCATGGGGTTCACAGATATAGAAACACCAAATTGTAAGGTGGTTTTGGTCTAAAAACAAATTCCCGCATCAACTCAAGAGACTCAACTCTGCAGGAGAGCGTTTCACCTTCTTGAAGAAAGAGAAACAAACTTTACCAATAGTTGTAACAGACTGTCCTTACTTGCATTAGTTTATCTTCTCCATACAACCAGACTCCTCTGTGTTATGGCCCGTGTGCAGTGTGCAAGAGCAGTCAGAGGTTTATGTGCAAGTGTGAAGAGATGAATGGAGGTCAAGATTGTCTGTGGTCTCCGCTCGTGGAGGACAACGACACGCAGTTTACTGGGGTGAAAGTCATTTGAATGTGATCCAGATGTTTTCATGCGCGAAGGGAAGAGAAGAGACGGCAAAAGACAGAATATGACAAACCAGAAATATGAATCATGCACCGCTGTTGCTGGTGTTATGCTGTAAACACCTTCAGCCCACAAGACTGCTATTTATAGACAGAGAGAGAGAGAGAACAGACAGACAGAAGAAGAGAAGTTCAGAGACAAACGGAGACTAGACAGCAGGAAGAGAGGTGAAGAACTGAGGAGAAGAATGAAAGACAAGAAAGGAGAGAGAGCAGTGCAAAGAAAAAGAGTCATCTGAATGGCGGGAGTTGTAGACAAAAGAGAGGGACAGAGAGAAGAGCTGGAGTAGGAAAGAACGAAGAGAACAAGAGTGCTGTGTGCAAACTCAACACAAGAAAAAGAAGACGACAATGATTAAGATGGTGACGGTGAATGCAAGAGACTTGTGGGGCTATGACATCGTCATATTTATACAAATCTTCTATTGGCTGTATAAACAAAAAAAAAGGGCATGGGCTTCCAAAATGGCAGTTTTGTGGGGATAAAAAGCCAACGTAATACAAACACTCTGCGGATTATCCTAAACTCATTCGCTAAACTCATTGTACAGGCTCTAGATGACACAATGTTTCCCATGGAAGCAGCTTGGCCCAAGGAAACAAAAAAAAAACACACACATAATGGATTTTATCATGGTCCAAAACTAAATAAGCATCTATCACAAAGCCCTGATCGTGGATTTAAAAAAAGACCTCTGCGAATGCACACCGAGCATCCAGGAACAAACCCGCAAAACAATGTTAACATGCCAAATGAAACACATTTGCTGTTTGTATATGCGTGCATGTCTATTAAAGTGGCACTCGCGTCATAATGTGCGTTCTAATAATAAACTGAGCGAAAGCTTTGTAAACTCCCTTTAACAAAAGCAGGTGTGTAGCAGGTGCCTGTGTGTCTCATTAGAAGAAGCAACTAAAACTCTTCGGTCTGTTTCTTTAGCAAACCAGAAATACTGGCTGGTCGGTCCCATTTGATTTATACAAAAGAAAAAAGGTCAGTCAATCACAAAATATATACTTATCTTTGTATGGCCGATAAACAGCTTTAGAAAACCTGAAAGTGAATGTGATGAAATCATAGAAAAACAGAAAACCTCAGACCACAGATGTGTTTGTCTGATAAAAGAATCAGGCGCAGGGATGTTGAAATATGGTGGGCGACGGTGGAATTTATTGTCATGGTTTGGCTTGGTTCATTTTCATGTGTCCGTCCCTTACTCTTCACCAAACACCCGCACATCAGCAGAGATATTTGGTAATTGCCCAATATTGAACCAAGCCACACAGCTCAGCTGCATTTCTCTGTAAACTATGGTGAAATAGTTTGGTAGGTGTCAGTCAAAGTATCAGTTTTTCCATGATAACAAGAAAGTAATAAATGAACATAAACACCAGTTACAGGAATGGATGCCAAAGAAGCAGTGTCATAGTTTTTGGTAGCTTTTTTCCTATCAACAACACTTCACTCTCATTTTTTTTTTTTTTTTTTTTTTACCCCCTTTCTTTTATCTTCTTCTCATCCTCCCTCTTGCCCGCTTCAAGCTACTGAGCTGAAACAGAGCTAATGTTTGGGCTAATTAAAGACATTCTCCACCGCTGCAGTCAGAGAAGATTTGCTGGTTCAACAAAAAGGAAGCTGTCTAAAGTGCTCAGAGTTAAATCCTCCCTAAATTGTGCTGGAGGATACTAACTAAAAATGTCAGCAGGTCTTAGTCCTTTTGGCTCATGACCCAACCCAAAACAAAGCCACGCTCTGTTGCAAGCATAATCGCATTAAAAATACTGAAATTACACACCCACAAAATGTTTTTTTTTTTTTTTTAATGTTGCCATTCTACATCCACAGTTTTACTAAACTGTTGATTTAAAAGATGCAAAAAACAATGCAAATATTAATTAATTAAAAATATCAACAAAAGAGCCAGAAAAAATACTTTGAGCCCTATTACATTATTATATTATGACCTTTACTGTTTCTCAAGTAGCTCACAGGTGGCTTGGATCATCCTGTTTGAATTAGCAACTTCATCTGCTACGAGGCGATTACAGTGTGCTATATAAACACAGAAAAGGCTGCACTTGAGTGCTGAAGATTATCCATGATGAAGATCATTTTTTATATACATTATTTCTAGCCTGTAATGTTATCATCCGTGTTGGCTTACAGACAACTCGCACATATGCATAGCTTTAATGCTCCACAGTGGGCGGGCCTTGACACTTGGAGGCAGGTATCAGAAGATAGCACAGCAGCAAGAGACAAGTAACGGTAACAAGGGATCTCAATGTTGCTACATCATTGTTTGGTGCACTCTGGGAGAACGGCCTTGCCTAAGAGCTGCTTTTGGACGGTGTACTTTGAGCTTTAACGCATTAACTTGGTGAGTTTGGTTAGCTCATGTGCCAGAACATTTGCACAAAATGATGTGATTGGTCGGTTGTTCCGCTGCTTTTTGGAAAGTGCAACATTTCACAACTTTTGCTGCATGCAAAGTGAGGCCAGGGGCCCACAATGCAGTTTGGTTGGCACTGCTGTGAGTCAGCTGAAAACTAACACTTTGCAGAACTTCCTAGTGATGAAAAATAAAAAAGCACACATCCTCATTTGGCTGTGCAAACATACCAGCAGGAATCTGTCTATCTTGCAATTTATCCAGTTGTGGCAGGAAATGGAGTAGTGTATAGACACACCAAAGCTACAGTACATATAACACAGGTAGCAGATAGCTGGTGGCTGACCACACTTAACGTACAGAAATAGCACCGTGCAAAGTGTCGCACATGCAGTTGTCAAACAATGCGGATGTGCTGTAGTGTGGTTTGGTGCCACCTGCAACTGCACTGCTGCAAAAACAATAGGAAAAATCAACTTTTTTTAAACTGCTTGAAATCCCTATCTACTTATTATATTTTATGTTATTGAATGCTATGGATTCCTAATGAGACATTAAGCCTTGCATCCCTGATATTCAAAAGACCTTTGGAAACAACCAATCCTGTTCTTCTGTAAACAAATGCACATGGCCACCCACACATCAAACACACAAACTCTCTGACACACACAGAGGCTCAAGGAGGCACAGTCGATGTGAAGTACAGACACAACGGCAAAGGATCACGTCAGAGTTTAGGTTTGTCGTGTAAATTTTATTTCTATAATTTCACATTGCTCCGTTTCTTTTTTAGTTTCTGGAAATAAACTAGTTCATAACAACACACAAAACCCAATACAAAGAAATACAAGTACAAGTGAAGCTGTACTATGGGTGTCTGTGTGAACTGCCCTGTACTCATCTGCCAAAGCCCCAGGGCTGGGGAACATCTGAATATTGAATATACAATGGAGCAGACAATGTCTAAAGTACACAGGTCGAATGTGACTACCATCAGACCACAGGGGATCTACAGTCCATTACCTTCTAAAATCCCCATTAACGTCCCGTCTCACTCTCCCCGTCTACGTCACCCTCACTTACTCTCACTCTGTCTCACTGACTTTGTCTGCCATCTCTCTTTTTTTATTTTATCTCCCCGTCTGTCTGCATCTATCTGTTCATATCGCGCTTTTAGTTTGTTTATAATCAGTCCTTTTCTGGCTCTTTGATTTGTCTGCTGTTGTTTCTGCCCTTGTCTCGGTCTTTACCTCTGTGTTTGAGGCTTTTGCTCAGCGCTCACGTCCCTTCCCGCCTGTTTTTACTGTCCAATATTTCTCTCTTTGTTTCTGTGTCTTTGTTACAAGGTTATTTTTTGTTCATGGGAGGAAGCCTTAGTTCACATGGCTGTGCATTCTTTTTAAACCAAACAAATCCATAGTCTTTGATGGATCCATTTGAGCATTGAATAATTGCTATTCAAACTATCACAACACTATAACGCAGCGGCAGATCCTAGTAAAAATAACAAATACATTTCACACGCGGGATCAAAGTATGAATAATATGAAGTAGAGCTGGGAAATAACAGACGATACATTTAGATAAAGATGAGCGATCGCACAATTCAATTCTGGAAGATTGGGTTGCAATGATTGTGCGGTATACCATAGTTAGAAAATGGATGGTACACTTAACATGTACATTTCCCTGGTAATGGAGTACACGCCTTTAATAATAATCAATAATATTTTCCACATACATACTGTGTCTATTTTCACAAAGAGACGCAGCAGAACCAACATGACCTCAACAATACAGCGGGAAACACCCTGGCTGCCTGTGGTGGAATTTCTCACTATTTACAGACTTTTGATGAACTTAACAATAAACTGATTATTGGAGGAAATAATCAATAGATTATTCCAACATAAAAAATTTAGCTCGGCAAGGAATCAGCGTTTTGGGAGCACTAAAACGCCATTTTAGTGAGTAAATGTCAAAATGCCACCCTTGTGTTTCTGCATGTACAATACACTATTTTGGGAAAATGAGGATATCATAGTCGGTTCGCTTTATGATAACTTTGTTTTTATATATACTTACTCGAATAAAGTTTTATTAAACAAAACCCAGCATGGTTTATGCACATGCTCAACGTCTCCTTCTTCGTTTGTGGGTGTATTACAGTACTGTAACAACGTTACAGCGCCATGTACGGGCGTGGCATATGCACTGCAGCATTTCCTGTGGATGAGGACATTTAAAAAACAACAAGGGAAAAGACTGTATAGGTTTCTGTGTGGACACGGACTCAAAACTACCCTCTTCTCTGTGTAACTAAGCACTGAGAGTCAACAACGGGGGTGACCGAGGTGAGCTGTTTATCACAATAAATACACAATGAATAGGCAAGATAACATAACTCACACATCCACACACACAAAAGGAGGACAGCAGTAAACAAACAGACATGACCTCTCAGTCAACCCTGCCTTGTTTTTTTTGTGTCCAAGTCTGCGATGCAGTACGTGTCTGAAAAACGAGTATTTCTACGTATGTTACAGCTTAAACGGCTAAATATACACATTTCGGACATCATAACTCATTATATCTCAGTGGTATGACCTCTCAGTGATCTCTTGTAAAGCCATTTACCATAAAAGGACACAAGGATGGATTGCAGTTCAAGACTAAAAGGCATTGTTCCCACTTTAAGTCTCTACAGAAGTAATCTTTTTTTTTTTTTGTCAATCCAACACCACTTCTTCAAGACAAAAACTGCCGTCAGCTAAAATGCTGACTTTATCCTTAAACTATGCAGCATCACACAGGTCTCGTAACTATTAATACAGGCATACAATACAAGATATTTTCATTTCACGAGGATTAAATGCTTTTAATATCCCACATGCAAGACTTGCACCGTAATACAGTCAGCTGCACAGCACATTAAAAAGTGATTTGAGGCGGAGGACAGTTGATCGTCATGCAGCTGTTCATCCTCACAGCCAACCGCAGCATAAAAGGACAGAAGGGGTTTTCCCCGTTTAATTCATACGGCACTAAGCGCTGCATACCATCCATGTGACCTCGCAGTGTGGTGATTTAATCACTGTGGCTTATGTGGGATTGATTCCTAATCTGGTGAGCAGAACTTCCTATACCTCGCTGACCGCACAGTGTGTGACTCGGCCTGATTTTGTGCGTCTTTACCCTGTTGCAATTGACTCAGCGTTGCGTGTCAGCCTGACGCCATGTCCACAAGCCGACCATGAAAGTGACCATTAGGGTGACAAGGCCGGGCTACCATTCAACACATGTGGCATTCACGGGATGTGACACAGAGGTTTACGAGTATATATCGAGCACACGTGCAGAACCAGGAATGACAATAACCACTGGCTCCTAGGAAACAACAAACAGGGCAGATGTTAAAGGCATGTGCCAACAACACTGAAAGATTATCTACAAAAGTGCCAAGACCTCTATTGTCAGTAACAAGTCCCACAATTCAAATGTAAAGACTGACTGTTTTATTTTGTCTGGCCAGATATGACGATTAACACTATTCAGTTTTATTGTTAACACAATAAGAAATCCATCCATCTTTATCCTCCACATGAGGGTCACCAGGGGTCACTGTGCCAATCTCAGCAGACATAGGGCGATAGGCGGGGTCACACCCTGGACAGTTCGCCAGTCTATCACAGGGCCACATAGGTAAACAACCTAATATTGCATGTTTTTTTTACTGTGGGAGAAAACCCACGCACACACGGGGAGAACATGCAAACTCCAGCTATGAAATTTAAACCCGTTTTTGGACTAATATACCTTTAATTGAAGATCAAACTTTCCATTTCCATATCAGCCCCTAAAGTATTTACTATTAGAACACATCACGTTGAGTATAAACAGTAACACAGCACTCAAGGTTCACTTCCTTGCTTAAATTCTTGTATTTGTTTTTAATTGAGGAAAGTATATAAAATAGACCCAACACAGACAGTCTGACACATTTATCCATTTTGACACATGCAGCCACAAAGTCCCCACTCATTGTGCTCTAGTTATGGGTCAGCAGATGACACTATGCTATTTATACAGTACAAAGAAAGAAGAAAAAAAAATCAGAGGGAAAAATCCCATCTCCTCTCTCTCTGTCTCGCTCTCTCTCTCTCCCTGTCCCTGTCTCGCTCGCCTGTTTTCCCATGAAGCTTTATTTGAGGTCACCGTGGATGCAGAGACAGAGAGAGACAGACCCACAGGGCAGGAGAGGAAGAGAGAGACGGTGGAGGGAGAGTGGCAGAGGAGAGAGAGAGAGAGAGAGCACAACAACACAAAAACACTCACATGCACAGCAGCAAACAGACGGAGAGCATCAATACAACACTTTGTTCTTCCTATGTCTCTGTTCTTCTGTTCCATTTCCAAATGCAAATCAACCTTTTAGGTTCAGTGTACAGTTCCATCTTCCGCATCAACGGGTTATACTCCATAAATCTACTATCAACTAAAGGTGATACATTTATATTTATAGCTAAATTAGTTGATTAATATTGCCTTTTTTTAAATTTGTTTATCAATTATTTTTTGCTTTGGCTCTTTATGAGACAAAAAAGCAGGGACATGCTTTAAAACAAGCAGCAAAACTTTAAGAAAAAGAGGCAGTTTAATACAGGAAGAGTCAATATGATACTCAGTATCAGTATTAGTCCGATTCTGGTCAAAATCACAGGGTCAGATATCAAAAATGAAATAAAAAGTAAGAACTCATGACATCTACATCAACACCACATATATGTTGCTTCAAATTCCACCTACTGCACAAGCCTGTGCACAAACTACTATCAAAGGCTGCATTTTTCCAATACGCCTATTTGAATTGTTGAGGTTGCTATGCCCTTGAATCTGCTTTGAGATTTTTGACAAAGTATAAAGTGTATGAAGAGTTGCATCAAATCAAGCACTGCATGATTCTTTTGATGCCCCACACCCCAATCTGGAAGTTTTTTTTTGGAAGTACTGTACTTTGCTACGTTTTAAATCACAACCGTTACCGAGTAAAAAATATGTAGGCTTGAACTTTTACTAAAAATGTAACTTGAGTACATTTTGGAGCCATGTCATGAGGACTTTCACTGGGTAATGTGACGGGCTGGTTGTTTATCTTCTATTATTTGCAGGACATTCGTTACACAGGCACAACATTATGTTAGGAAAATAACCAGCGTAGTGGTTTAAAAGATGTAAAACAATGGTATCAGACTGTTTTGATAATATTGATAACAGTATTGGACATAAAAAAGTGGTTTCAACTATCCCTGCAATATGCTGCTATGAACTGCCATAGATAACGGAAATATGGCTTACTCAGATGGTTAGTGATGACTGTAAACAGATATGCACTTGCACAATTTACCTCCAAAAAATGATGCCACCTTACAACATAATGTTAATGAAAAATCTGTGGCCCTGAGGGTGGAGGGGCTCACTTTATGACAGCCCCCCAACCAGAGGCCCATCGCACTAAGGAATGACATCTTATCATTGGAATGTGGGGAATCTGGGAAGGATACAATGAAACCAGGGAGCTGCCTCCTCACCAAACACACACACAGACTATAAGAGCTGAACACAAAGAGAGAGAGAGAGAAAAAAAACAGGCATTCACACACACACACACACACACTCTATAGGCAGACTTACAAAGCAGATCAGTGCAAACCGGGAGCAGACTGAAACAAGAAAAAGAAAATACACACATAAACGTACACACACACTGTAGCAAGCAGCCTGGATGTGCAGGTCAGGTCACTTTACGCTGATGCAGACGACAGGCAATTTAGAGACTTGATCTATTTTTGACTGAGGTCGCACACACACACACACACACCAACATAGTCTTCTCTCCTACAGGGAATAAAGTGGTCCATTGCATCCATTCAGCACCGCTGTCATTGGCTGTTGTATCACAAACAGATGTCTGCGGCTGCAGGGTCTCACGTTTGTTTGATTTGTCGGAAGTCATTTTAAATTTTGTTTAATTTTTATTACAAGTTAATAAAACCTTGTTAACATTTAATCAAATTCTTTGTTTGGGGAGGATGTTTACAAAACCCGAGAAGGAAGGTCAAATGAGGACAAACAACAACAGCCCAGATGTTAGCACAAAATGTGGAAATGAACTTAGGAGGGTTCGTTGGCACAAATTAGTTTTTTTATAAAACTAACCCCAAGTGTGTTTGTGGAAGTGTATAACTACTTTAATCTAAATGTGTTTGGGTTTTATTGTTTGTAGCCTTATATTAGGGCAATTTTAATTTCTTTAACAGTTTTGTTGTTAGGGTTAATCATAACATTCAGCACTCAATAGTGTAGGATAGAATAAATACTCTCTGAATGGGAAATCACTGACAACAGGAGGAAGCTCCATCAGCTAAAACATAATTGCGTTTCATCGGTTCTATGTTTCAAGGCAAACAGCCCAACTTAATGTCTTATTTATATTATCTGCTGGATTCTAAGTGACTTAAACAGGTGCTTATGAGATGTGCTCTCATAAGTTTGAGCTCGTGAACTTTACATCCTGTGTTCAAAATAACATCCAATTTCAAATACAAGGTGCCAGCGCTACATGGATGTGCCTTTTCATGTTTTTGAAGAGGACAATGCAAACCCACAAGAATGGTTCTACCCACATGAACCAACAAAGAAGAAGGAGGAAATGGTCTTCCGTTTGTTCCACTCTGCAGTCTCACACTCTTTCACACCGGACTCTTCAACTTCCACTAATGCAGAGAAAACGAAGAATCCTTAACGACCTCCTCTGTTAGATAACAGCAAAACAGTAACAGTTTCAGCTGAAAATGAAAAGAAACTGTCCACGGACATGATCTCAGATTTGTCATTTCTGGCTCAAGACAACATGACCCAATACCAGGCTTCTGATCTGCAGCTGTCAGTCAATAATTGCCCTAAATTTCCTGGAAGTGATTACTCTTACAATGTCCGTATTGTTAAGAAGCTTTCTGGCAAAACATTAAAAATGGAAACCCTCTTTCCCCTAATCAGGTTCACATTGTATCACTACTGTGATGGTTTGTGTGGTGCTGAATAATGTGCCGAGTTTAAGTGACGGGGGTTCAAATGCAGGTTTCACATATTTCACACACACAACAGTGTTTCTGTGGCATCTCTCTAAGCACCGCAGTATCTAGCAGATCACTGATGGCTTGACATAACCATCAGAGAGGGGATCGGTAACTAAATGAATGACGATGCATTGGAGGAGGAGGAGAAGGAGGAGGAGGATGACGTGAACTTAATCTTCCTCATGTGTGTGAAATTTAAGGAGGACAGGAGATGGAAGAGAGAGAGAGTAGAGATGAAGGTGAACGGACCGACGGAGGAGCAGGAATGAATGACGGAGATAAAAAAAAGCAGGTTCGGTGAATGAGCAACGTCATCATGTCTCACTTCATCCATCATGTGCCTGATGCGTTCAGAGTTTCCAACTTACCCCTCAGCACACACACACAAGCCCTGCATCAACCTTTGCCTTTGCTACCCACACACTCTGTTTCCAATTAAACCATGATACAATTAAAACACTTACCAACATATACTCTACATTATAGACATAGACACACACACACACACAATCTTGGGAGGAAAACTTGCTACCTGTTCCTAAATAAAGCATGAAAGGTTAGTAAATACTTCATTGTGAACACACACACACACACACACACACACACACATGACATAACTTGGCTATTAACACACATACATCTAAGGCTGTAAGCTATTCAGAGTGATTTATGAGAGTGTGATAAAATGCAGCACTCCCAGGGGTGGAAGGTCGACACTACATGCGATATTTTAACAATGTTTCAGTGACTGTGCACAAACATGCTATTTTAATGTCTTGGCTTCTACTTCACACACATTAGGCCTCACACCCTCCACTGACATTAATGCTGATTAGCTATTTAAAAATAGATTAGCCTGACCTTACTAATCATCATTAGGTGAAACCCCCCCACACACACACACACCTATTTCAAGGAAGGAAGTGCAGAGATGGTTTGCATTTGAGGAAGTGTTTGCTTCTCTGTTTCCCTTCCTTTACTGACATATGACAGAGGAGGTAAGACAAAGTAAGCGGAAGACTACAGGGGAAAAAAGAGCAATCAAATGAAAGAAAAAGAGATTTCCTCAGTGCCTCAATCCTTATCCTGTGTTGGGTCCAGAGCCAAACACTAAATGACAACAACATTCCTATGTTTCACCACTCATAAATCCTGCTCACTGATCTTTGGGATCTTTACATATCCAACCATCACCACGATTAAATGTTACAGAACAAGGAGAGTGTGTTTGTTTAACTGCATGCACTCTCACTTCCACAGCAAAGAAGCCGGTCATTCCTGAAGTTTATGGGGCAGCAAACAAACTTGTTTGGCCATGATGATGCAACAGCGGCGATGCAGCACATCCATGCAGTTGGTTTTACGAGTAGAATAACAGCCTCATGAGTGATGGTATCATGATGATTGACGGCCTATAGATCCCGCATGTTACCACAGTACTCTCACCCTTCAGCCACACCCCAAGTACACATTGCAGTCAAATGCTCATCATACTAACTTCAGAAGATGCACATCACTGCTCGTAAATCCTTTTCTCAACCGTGTAGATCACATCGTTGCACATGCATGCAAGTCATAACAGCAACTGGAGTTAGGGCTCTAAATCATAGAGTCGCTCTGCACTGTCTGATACGATTCTTATGTAAGTGTCTCTTGCATGGTCTGGTTTTCAGCATTTCTTCTGGTCCATAGCACAGTAGCCCCTCTGGTTTTTTTACATTACATTCGTCTCAACTCGTTCACGTCCTCCTGCCTAGTCTGTTACCTTCATGCAAATTTCTCTACCTGCATACCTGCAAAGTGACAAAAGAAGAAAAGAAATCCCAAATTTGTAGCACAATTAAAAGGAAAATAGCCCTTTCTTATCCTCCTGTGAAAGAGGTCACTATCACACTGCCTAAACTGCAAATAAGAAAAAGGAACCAAGTTATTTATTTGTAGTCGGTAGTCAAAATATTTACAAGAAAATGTCTGAGCTGCAAACGCGGTTTCTATTCCTTTTTTCGCTGAGTATTTTTAGGGAATGCTTAAGCAAATTAAGACCCCATCAGCAGTAAGATTTTTAGAAAAGCGAAAAGAAAAGCAGAGACAAAGTGCAACAGTGAAGCCACTGTTCGGTCAAACTGCCTCTGGGAAATGACACTTAAAAGGCCCGGGAACAAACAATCTTGACAAACATCTTATTATCCTCTTTCTCTCTCTTGCTCCCCTCATTTTCTGCCTCTATCTTAAGCGGTTCATGCACGTGTTGGTCAAGGACAGAGAGAGCCAAGCCTGGAGGCCACTACCTAGTCCACTAAGTGCTCTAATTCTAAAACACAATTCAATATGTATGTATATAACATAGTAAGATAGCAAAACGAGGATTCAATTGTTAAAATAAAATATGTAGACCTGATTTTTACATATAAACACAATATAAATTGAGAAGCTGATACTCTGCATAGCCGCAGGACTTGTTTAGGCAAAATAGAGCTGTGTGAGCTCCGAGATCAGTTTCTATAGCAGTTAGAAACTGATTTATAGCAGAGGTTCACAGGACTGATTTATAGTAGCGGATAATGGGGCTAATTATTGGAGTCGTTTATTACACTAATAATGTAAGCATTGTTGAAGGAGAGGCATTATAGACCCAAAAGTATGTATATGGGCTTGTATGTCTTTGGGGGGTAAAGGATAATCCACCTTATGTGTTGAGAGAGAAATTTCAAGGTCTTTGAATGCCAACCGCGCTGAAAGCCTGAGGTCACTCACACACACAGTGTTTGTGCGTCTTCTCCCTCCTCCTCCACTTTATACTTCGTCTTTTCTTTCCCACTTTTTCTCCCTCCTCCCTCCCACCCATGTTTCCCATTTCTCTATTCGCTCAGTGAACTACCCCTCCACCCCCTCTTCCTCTAACCCTTGCTCCTGTCTTCCAGAGTTCACCTCAACTACATTTTTTATGTTTTTTCAATTTGTTCAATCCACTCTTTTTCATCTTTTTCTTCAGTTAAATGTTTTTGCCAGCGGTGGTTGAAGACTGGAAAGTGACCACCGTTTTCTAAAAAGGCAAAAACTTTGACTTAACTGCCTATATTCCATCTGTGCCCTCTTATTGGATCTCATCACAATTCCATGAGCAATAAGAGGGATACTCCAAAGCTAATGCTTCGTTTTGGGTCATTGAGACTAAAACTCAAAGATTTAAGAAGCATCGGGTCGTCTGTAGTTTCGCACAAAAAGCTTCATGACAACTGTGGTTTTTCAGATCATTCAAAATAGCTAAGCAAACTATGCTGTATGCAGACACTGTTATCATCAACATTTTTTCCTAGTTTACTGCCCTAAGATTAAACTGACCTCAAAACGATCCCCCTTGTTTTCTCCCATTCCCGGAGAACTGTGTCAGTCTCTTCTTCCCCATCCATCATCTACCAACCAGTCCAACAAGGCGCCGCAAGATAAGCAACCGCGTGACCTTCCTCCTTTCTCTCTCTTCTCCGTCTATCTATTCATCAATCTATTCCTTCCTTAAAGCTTAGGCAAATTATCTGCTCCATCTAATTCCTCCTCCTCCTGCTCCTGCTCCTGCTCCTGCCTGCTCTCCCTCAATGGATTCCTCTGGAAACAAAAGTTAACCTGGTTTGGATCAGATGCCAGAGAGCTGAAAGCCACAACCCCCCCAAAGTCTATCTCCACAGACACCAAAGCTGCAAAATGCAATGACTCAAAAGGGGCTGGATACTCATACCACCTACACACTTAGGTACAAGCACACACCGGGACATGCAGGGAAAGACAAGTTCCAGATGATCAGGACTCCCACAGATCTCCTGTTGCCATGCCCACCCAGTGAGTAGAGGTGACTGGTGGTAGTGTGTGTGTGCATGTGCATCTGTGTGCACGTGTATATGTAACTTAACCCCCATCATACTGCCACATGTCAGCAGCTGCTCAGTCATCGTATTATCTCTCTCAGACACACACACACACACACACACAAGCACATTCAGGTACTATAGGAAAGTACTTGTTTCGGCATGCATGTAACCATGTCAGAGAAGGTAAGAGGGAAAGAAAGAGGCAAGCGAGAGAACTCGTTGGAGGGTAAGACATGCGTTTGCTGATAAACAAAGTGCAGTTTCCTAGGCGCTGGGCATCAGGTGAAGCTGATTTTAACTCCTGGGATTCAGAGGGACTCGAGGAGAACTTGTGACAGAGGTGACACCAAAACAACTGCAATGCATTTGCTTGCACAGTCTGACCTCGCTTGACCCAGTTTTCAAACGTAATTAAGCAAAGAAACAAAGTAAAACAAAGACTATTGTGAATGTGATACCCATGCCTTTTGATTAAGAGAAGAAAACCAGAGTTGTTATTTGACAAACATAGCAGTTTTTTTTTTTAAATCCTGTAAATCAGGTCAAGCAGTTCCTCGTGAGTCCATGTTACCATTTCATTTTCATTTGCAAAAATCTCTCCTCAAAGCCCCGAAAGTCTTATGACTAATTGAGACTGCTAAATGACGCACCATTGCTTCTTATCAACAAGATGAGCAGCAACAGTCAGCTCCATTTTCACTTCTCACCAACATACTGTACATACATTATACTCCTTCTACTCCCTTGTTCACACGTTTTTTCCGTCTCACTTTGTCTCACATTCAAGAGATGTTTGCATCAGTGAAGCAACAGCATCTTATGTTTCACCTTTTTTGTAAACCTCTATGCATGTACAGATCGAGATAAGAAAACCTCCCAATTCATCCTCTCTTGTTCTGGCCAGAGAAACAATACTACAGCAGCAGAGAAATCTCCTGTCCTGAAAGTGAGGGTGAGAAATGCAACAGTTTAACTTAGCATCCAAACCCCAGAATTTCCCAGAAAGTCTGTGGATATTGAACAATCATTTTCTAAATCAAAGATCTAAATCAACCACACTCTATAGTTTCAAGTAGGCACATTTATGAGGATGGTTTTCTTCAGACTGCTACAGTCATCTGAAAATCAAAATGCATTCAGCAACATTTAGGCTTTGACTGATCAGCATCCTCTTCCATCTTCAATACTCATTTATGAAATGTGTGGCAGTGGTAATCTGATTGGCCACAGCGTCCGGTCTCATACAAAAATGAGGTGTTGAGCAGCATGGAGTCGAAGCGGGCTAACTGAAGACATGTCGCGATGAAAAAAACAAAACCACAAGTAAGAGGTAAGGAAGTTCCTGAACTATAGTGGCGGCCAACTGTTGCCCCAGTTTCTTTTTATTCTTCTATTTGTCAAGCAAATTCAGCACCGAAGATAAGTTTGTAAGAAAAGTTGAAGAACAACAGTCTTCTGAGAGATATCGTGCAATAAACCAGTTGTTGTGGAGAACTGTGCAATTATATCCAAAGTAACTGAATAGTTAGACAAAAGAATTTAACCCAATATAAGGTCTGAACATGAATTACCTCATTTATGCTGCTTTAAATTACCCACAAATTACTTGTTGATAGGAACCATCTGAAAAAATATGTTCCCAGCTTTGCACTTTGCTGCCTGCTGGTAGGACTGTGGCCTTTTTAGACTAAAAATGTGTCCAAAAAAAATAAAAAACAATTAAAGCACCAAACACAGGCAGTTTTAGCCAGATTGTAATCTGTGAAAGCATCTCAAGCTCAATCAGACACAGGAAAACAGATGGGGGAGCAGTAGGTTGTTGCATATGTAGCCCTAAAAAAGACACACACTGTACAAGAAATTGTAGAGAGATTAAATTCAGTACCTGGGGAAACTGTATACACCTCGAGGATTATGACAGAATTTATATGACATTTAACTGAAAACCTGGCAAGATAAACAATGAAGAGATGCAGCAGACAGTTTTATTGAGAGTGTGGACTTACCTGGAGTTCACACCATGCCACTTCCACCGTAGTCTCTGTGTCCAGTCCCTTGTACACAGTCTTGAAGGACCCTCTTCCAATCTCGATGTCAAATTTCAGAAAGCGTCCATCAGGGGAAGTCCCGACAGCTTTCGTCTCTACCTCCTCTATATCCTCTTGGACTCGTTTCTCAGCTTCTCTCTGCTCAGCTCGTGCTTTGGCTAGACCCTTCTCCTCCTCCGTCTCCCTCGCTTTCTCCTCGGTCGGACTACTAACGCTACTAACGCTACTAACTTCGACCGGTTCTATCACTTTTTCATCTTTTACCAACTGCTGGCTACTCTCACACCCTCTGGGAAGCAGTGTGGCATCTGGCGGTTTGCCTGGTGTTTTGCCTGTAACATCCAATACTGCCGGGCTGGGCTCTTTTTCTGTCTCATCTGCACTTTGTTCAACGCTGCTACTGGTGGAAACTTCAGCCGTGAAGCTGCACACACCTAAATCTTTCTCAGCATTTTGTACATGCCCCTCTGCAAAAGCCCCACTGACCACGAGACAAGGATGATGGGCTGCACCTTGCAAATATAAACCTCTCGAGGCCTCTCCTTCCCCTACATCTTGCACCCCGGGTCCAGGCCCTGAAGGCAGTGGCGACAGAAAGATGGGCCGCCCTTCAAAGTCTGGAGGCGAGGTGAGTATCACGGCTGCTTTGCTGGGCAGGTCCAAAGCCGTGACGTTGGAGTCACAGATGACGCTCCGACGGAAGAAGCGGTGCTCGGCTGTTTTCGAGTCTCTGTCCATCGTGTGGCGCCTACGTCGGACCTCTGGTTGTCCACCAAGCTTCTCCACCAAATGCGAGTCGGAACTTGCAGAGCCATTCACATTCTTGTGAGGGGTCTGGGGTGATGGACAGGGAGAAGCAGAGGAAGGAGGCGGGGCTGGAGCGAATAATTTCACTGCTTTACTGCTACTATTACTTTCAGACATTCCTGCACAAGGCTCAGACCACAAAATAAAATTCTATATGCATAAATAAAAAAAATAGTATCTGTATTCAGACCAATATACACTATGTGTAAACTGATTGTGGGTGCAAATCTTGACCAGCAAGCTCCCTTTTCAAATGAAAAGCATTTGATCAAACTCCGGAAAAAGTAACAAAAAAACAAAACAATAAATCAAATCTATTGACCACAACAATTTTTTTTTGTTGTGTTGTGTAGTTGTTGTTTTCTCTAACAAGGGTTTATGAACTCTACTGCCCCTTTGCAGTGTCAACTTGTTTCAACAAGACATACAACAATTTCTGCAAGGCATTTGCATACAGGGCTGAGAGAAGCCCCAGGAGAGGCTGAGGGGCTTACTCTTCGAGACTGGGGAGGGAAGGGACACAAGGCAGTCACAGGAGGGGGAGTGCAGGGACTGCAACAACGTGACACCTGTCAAATTAACACCTGAATCCATCCTGCTGCAAACATCCAGAGAGCAACCACCATGACATGGAAGAACTGGAGATCCAACAGACCAGTGTGGCCTCCAAAGAGTTGGAATCCAGTGTGTTACCGAGGGCCAGTGAAGTGTTTGCACAACAACAGGCTGAAGCTTCCTCTGTTCACTGGAGGCAGGATTACATACAGAGGTGGCTGGCCTGCCTGTTAAGGCCAGACAGAAGGCTAGGTGAGCCTGGCCTGGCCTGGCCCGGCCGAGCCTGGCCCAGCTTGGTCTTCTTCTGCTCTTGTTGCTGGGGGGGAAAAAAAAGAGAGACAGAAGAGAAGTGAGACATCACGCTACATTTTCTTCACCCTGTATACAGTATGTACAGTACATTGCAATTCACAATCTGCTTTTACGTGACTATCCCTGACCTAACCCACTTTACGAGATTCCCCAAGTGATACTTGATTCTCTGCCAAAGTGTCTCGTAGAAAAAACAAGCTGTCAGAGACGGTGATATTTTACCACCAATGGGCTCGTGAGCAGTGGGACAGGAAGTGAACACCGGCCAAATCCTGCCACAGAATGTTACAACTGGCAAATCTCTCTGTTTTCCTGTTACTTAAATGGTAAAATAGTCAAACTAGTACATGGTGGGGCTTTCACACCAACATGCAGGGCTAGGTGAATCACCAACAGATGTTATCATGATTTATTTATTTTTTAAGTTTTAAATCAGATAATATCAGATAATTATTAATAAAGATCTATCCATCTATCGGAATTAATTTTCAACTCAGTTTGAGTGTTGTTTTTAATAATTAAAACAAGCTTTCCTGGTGTTTCAGCTTGTGACGTGATATGTTCTGGTTTGCTCTACATAAAAGAAATTCATCAAAACCGAATAATTTTGGTTTGTGGATAAAAGAAGACGTTTGAGATGAACACTAATCCACATTTTTTGACATTTTATGGATTAACTAATCTATTGTAAAAATAATTGCTAATTTCATCCCTAATAGCAATTATGTAATGTGCCAAAAAGGGTGTTTGCACAGTCCTTTTTATAATATAAAAAGAATCACAATGCATATTATTATTATTATTATTATTATAATAATATGTGACCATTTGACTGGGATTTGGCCCCGAGGAGCTTTAAATTCAAGCTCAGTGACAACAAAAGAGATCAACATCCCACCCCCAGTCTTTCCCTCCAAATCACGGCTGCATAGTTAATGCAGTGGAGTGAAGTAGCAGAGTGTGCACCTAATTGCTCCATGTTCCAAATTTAGCCCAAAGTCACCACAGCCTGACTGACCCCAAGGGTTAGACTACTCTGTGTGGCAATTCAGCAGCTTAACATGAGAGAATGGGGGGGGGGGGGCACTCAGAGTGACTGAGATAGAGCCACTACACAGAAACTAAGTGCATAAGTGATGACATCGTACAAGTGTATAACATTACATCTTGTAAAACAGACAAACTTCTGGAGGAGGTAAGAAATACTCTTGCTGACCAGCTGCTGCGTTTGGTGTATGAACACTGGAAATCCTTCACAGTCTATTTATTCACGTGTAAAACAACTCGTTTCACGTCTTAGAAACTCCACTGTCACATATCTGTGAAGTCGTCAACAGATTTTCTTTAATTATATCAGTCTCCCGTGAAAGGGGAATTAAACTTGCCCTGACTGAGCTACTGTGTGCAAAGTCCTCACAGGGGTTTACAGTTTTCATACTCAACACCGGGGATTACACATGACCCATAAAACCACATAATCAAGAATGACTGAGCAGTCAATCAGGAAGTAATACACTGATTAGCCACCAGGGGGCTGGCTGCAAAGAGAACATGAGGTGACATTCCACTTGACTTGCAACACTAGATAACATGTTCCTGAGAAGTTAATGGTCTCAATCACTAGTTTCAGCTCTTCTACAAGTAATACAGGTTGTCAATTTTGTGAATAATGTTTCCATTTCGAGGAAAACGGACAATAATGCATGGCATGTACGAGTGGACGTCAGTGTGACGGATGCTTTTGTCCGGTAGGCGCCTGCTTGCAGGTGACGTCTGTGAACGTGTTTGCACAACGTCAACGTGTCACCAGCCAAATCGGGAAACTCAAGGCTCCAAAACAGAAGTTCAGATTCTCATGGGTGACATCACCACCAATTGCCACTCGACTTGACCCCACAGGAGAAGCGGGTGAGGGATTAGAACTGTACCTTAAAGCAATCAGTTGCTGACTGCAGCTTCATAAGACATGTTTTTATTTGTGCAATTATATTTCATCCCTGTGTTTTAAATGCTGCATGAAATAATGACAACAAAGAGATCAACATCCCACCCCCAATCTTTCCATCCAAATCACGGCTGCATAGTTATTAATGCGGATGAAATAATCCCTGAGATTATGCAGCCTGGGACTGTTTTGTGTTTTATGGCACCTACAGTATATCCACCCCAGAAGAAGATGGATGCATTTTACTCTAAACCAGATGTCTCAACTTCCAGTCCAGGTGTACATTACAGAGAAAAGACCTTGAGTGATTGATGAGCTAATACATTTCATAATACAATGACACTGATAGATGACGTGGATGAAATTAAAAGGGGTTTAACAAGGTGGTGTTTCGTCTACGTCACAATATAAATCCCTCAGATTTAGGAAGGCATGACCTGGAATTGACAGATACGTAACTGTTTATAAAACTGAACTCCCAATATACATTTATATATACACTTTATAAAGCTCAACGACTTCTCTGTGACTGTGATTGACGTGTAGTATATTAAAGAAATGAACCATGACAAGATGTTTTTGATTTCACAACAGTAAAAAGGAAGCTGTTGAGCAGATCTCACCTGTCCTGGTTCAGTCTAACGGTAACCAATAACAAAAAATACATAAATAGTTGTTCATCTGCTTTCAATCTATATCCACAACCTTTTTTTTTCCAGCTCACCTGTACAACATTTGCAATTAACAGATATGGCACTGTTATCACAGGTGTCCCTCAACGACTAATTAGTTAACCCGAAATAAGCCTTTCATGTATTTCAACCAAATCTATACATGGTTTATTATAAAAACAAATAAATGCAGAATTGAATTACTCAAAAACACTTGTAACTGTTTTGGTGTTCAGGTTTCACAGGCTTCACGCCTAATATAATGCATGGAATCAGCCAAGTGTGGTCTAAACTGGAAGGTCACAGATGAAATGGTGCAAACTTAAATAAACTACATTGAGGTAGACATATCAAACCTTAAAGGGCTTAAAGGTTTGTCTTATTCAATAGTTTATTTAGCTTTACTATCAATTAATGGGTTAACAGTTTGTAGTTCAACCTACAAAAAAAGGACAAACTAAATGAAATGAAAGTGGCACCAATGTCTTTAGCTACACTACGAGTTAATAAGCCAATTAAACACGAGACAAAATGTAGGAACAAGTTATGAGGAAATATTTACATCATAATGGTTGCAAGTTGCCACCAGTTATTTTTAAGTGTTTTTAATTAGACACTGGTGGCTAACATTTAACAAATAACACAGAGGGGTGCAACATATCAACTAAAATAGAACGACTTAGTCTTTTGAAAATACTTCTGTGTATTTAATCGAGAGGAAATTGGTTTAATTTCACTAAAAGGGAGAAACTAAAACCTACAGAATAATTCGTGTAACTTAAGAAAATTGATTTTTCGTTATACTGGATGCTACAAGTTTTCTGTTGTGTTTTTAATTAGACGAATAACACAAATTGGTGCAAGTTATTTATCTTATATAAAAAAAAGAAGGTTCTGCAAACTTAGCTATACAGTAAACTAATGGGTTTTGGAGTTTTACCTGTGACTAAACAGTAAATGTTTTGTGGGGTTCACCCTGCTGCTGCTGCTGCTGCTGCTGCCTGTGGAAGAACTCAAGAAAACCAGGCTGTGACTGCTAACTTTACCTACAGGCAAACAACGAGACACGACCCACGAACACTCACGCTTTTGGACATGGAATTTGAAATGTACCGTTACCTGTTACATTGGTGTGGGTTGACGTTGTCACGGTAGGAAAATTGTGGGTCAAAAACTTGAGTTAAGAGCCCTTTTTTAAAAGCCTCCTCTGCTGCAGTGGGGGTCCGCTCCGACTCACGGCGCTGTGTCAGTGGAGTGCGTCACTTTAAAGCCACAGTTGGTTGATGAAAATACCCCGAAAAAAATCTACAGAATCATTATTGAGTAGCAGCTACAGCCGTGTGTTCCCTATGAGGTCCGGATAGCGACGCTGAGGGCGGGAAGGGCAGCGAGCCACGGCGGAGTAACACACACGCCTCCCAGCGGGACGAGAAGCCAAGTTCGCCCGCTGATGTCGCGGCGGCTCCGGTACTTCTCCCTGGCTGCCTCCGCTACCTCCTGGCACCAGCCTCGGTCACAGAACGCAGTATTCTCATCCGTGTCCACATCCAGTCCGTTCCTAAGGCCGCCGTTTCCCGCCTCTCAGTCTGAGCGATGTGATTAATCCGAGGTGACCCACGTTTGAGTGTGTGTTTTCTCAGACATCAGGCGGGGATGCGTCTGCTCCACTCACTGCTCTGCTCTGCTCTGCTCTGACGATGACTCGACACGGCGACGGCTGTGAGCTTTCGTGCTGTAGAGCCAGCCAATTTAGCGGAAGTGAACACAGCTCATACAGGAAGAGTGTGCTTATTTCAAAATAAAGCAATTCAGCGTCCCTAAAACCACACACAAAATAAGCCAATTTTAAAGACACTTTCAATAATCTAATTTGAGGCATTTCATTTTGCTCAACAGCTTCGTTTTTCATGTGTCCTAATTTTTCAAAGAGAGACTTAACACAATAAAAAAACATTTAAATTCAGTGTTTGAGAATGAAAATTACGTTTTTGTCATAATTGATGTTTTGTTTTGGTCATGTTTTGTTCTTTTTTCACTATTATTATTACAATATAATATATTATTGTTATTATAATCGTATTTATTATTGGTAATTTTAATATTAATAGTAGAAGCAGCAGTGATAGCATTGATACTGTGCATACTTATATGCTTGTTCTAATAACAATGATAATAATGATACATATGTTCATAAGCATAAGCTGGATAAGGCTTTGCTAAACATATAATGTACACACCATGTCCTATAATCAAAATCTATATCCAATAATATATAGATTAACCTATTTCACTGACTTATATAAATGTATTACCACCACATTGAACGCGTATTCTTAACTTAATACATGTGTCTAAGTCAGATTGTAATCACAGAGTGAGTATGGTTTTTTTTTAAAAGTGCGAACTCCTTAGCCTACGGATATTCATTAGCAAAGCTTTTATTTTGACAGCCTTAACCGGAAAATACATTGTTGATCTTGACTAGCTTGTTGCGAGATATGATGTGGAGAGAAAAAAAAACTGATCAACAGCTGCAGTGTCATCCAACACATGTCATTCATCATGTGTTTATTTTAATGTCTTCTGTTCGGTATTAAACTCTCTAATTGATACTTATTGATACTGTGTGTGTGTGTGTGTGCGTGTGTGTGTGTGTTCTCTTTAGGATCTTTTCTGGCATAAACACTGACCTTGTCAGGACCAGTAGTCATCATTTAGACCAAATCCTGGTCCTAATGAGACACCTCATTTCTAAATTGGTTAAGTTTAGGATTTAAGATTTTAATTGTGATTAGGTTAAGGTTAGTGATGTAATTAACTGGTTATGGTTATGGTTATGCTTTCTTTAGTGCAGTGCCCTAAGAAGAATAGCTGTGTGTGTGTGTGTGTGCTATTGTTCCTTTTTCTATGAGGATCTTGTTCCTGTTTGTATTTGTCATCAGGGGTCCAAACATTTTGACACCATACAAAAAAGGAATCCCCTGATATACATGTTCTCACTCACCCGAGCGTGAATAAATAAAACGATTCACAAAAAGAGGAACCGCTCTGACACATAATAACCACCTCATATCCATCAAACGTCCAGGTAGGCGTCTCCCTCCTTAGCCTGAGTAAAAACTAATTGGTTTATATGAAGCAGAATTCATTTAGGATAGTCATTTTCTTTCTTTTGACACATATCAGTGCAAATGTTCTCTCTTAAAATTTCCCATTTATGAAAGAAAAATCACAATATGCAATAAAGCTAACTAATCGATACAATAAAGGCCTTATCTTATCAAATGTAACTGTTATTTAAACTTCCACTGATAAGAGCAGGGTGATTTTCTCTGGATTGCTGTCTCTTGCACAATCGGCAAACAAACCTGAAAGTATTAAGTCCTTTGGCTGATGTATGGTTATATCTGCAATTTTCACAAACACCGGCTTTGTTGAGCAACGGGAGGCTGCACGAACTGGGTCATGGACTTGTTGTTCTGGGTCTTGATTTGACCACCAGGAGTTCAGGATTTGCAGCAGAACATGAATGAGCCTGTGTGTGTTTCAGTGCAGAGCACGGTATTCAATTTGGGTCCTGATTCCTGAGCCTAAAGAAGAGTTAAGGCATGTGTGTGTGTGTGTGTGTGTGTGTGTGTGTGTGTGTGTGTGTGTGTGGAGGTGGAGGGGGGTGGTGGGGGGCGGGGGGCGGTGTTATTGCTCTTCTGCCTGTGCACACATATGCTGCACATGTTTATCCCGTACTCTGCCTGAGGCATTAAAGCAATATGAGAGGTTTCCACAACAACATGACAAGTGGCAAGTGAGGACTTGAAGACGCCACTGAAGGTTTAAAATTTACACAAACTTTATGAACAACTGCGGAGAGAAACACACAGAGAACTCAGTTGAAAATAAATGCTTTCTGTATTCTGATGAATCTGTACATTCGGGTTGTTATGTTGTTCATGTTTAAATGCCCCCGGCGTCCTCCCTCACAAATGACCTCTGACATCTGGGAGACATTGTCACCCAGAGATCTGCTGCTTACTGAATATTTTCTAATTTTCCGGACCATTTTTGTGTGTGGAAAATTCTAGTATTTCCTGAAATACTCCAACAACCACACACTACATGTCTAAATGCACTGAGTTGCTGCTTATTAGATATTTGCATCAGGAAGCAGTTGCACTGGTGTACCTAATAAATAGAGACATAGAGATTAGGTTTAGGTTAATTGCCGAGCAAATAAACCAGAACATGTCCACGTTTAAAGGTCCGGTGTGGAAGAAACAGTGACTCCTCCCCCTCACCCCTCCCTTCCCCATGCATGTTAATTAACTACAGTGGCCTTTGCATGTCAGAAAGGTATTTTACACTTATAAAAACTTATTTATGTGCTTATATACTTCTCAACGGACGTTTAAGAAGCTAATACAAGATCATTTGTTTTTAATTTTGCATTTAAGATGATTACAATCGATTATTAATCACTTCATGGTTGCCCCCCTTGTGGTCCAGTTGCTATATTTCTCTATCAGCACAATGTTCATGTTGACATTCATTTATCTCCCTTGTTCTACTTTTACAATCTCTCTTATCCCACTTTAAGGGAAGTGTGGTGTATTATATATTACTGCACTGACACTTTTTTTTATTGTCTTATTCTTCTTCTTTTTTTAGAGCATGTGGGAATTTTGCTCAGTGCTGTCACTGTCACTCCATAAAGGCCCTGTATGCAGAGTGGGTGCGGTGGACCAACCAGTGGGAGTGGCCTAGCTCGCCGAACTGGCCTGTGATTGGTCAGATCCTCCCTGGTCGCTACAGATTTCGTGGAAATGGTGCAGAAGTGTAACTTTAATATTCACAACAAATAAATATGAAAATTAAAGAAGAGAATAACAGAGAATACAACAATCCCCTGGAAATAAAACACAACACGTGTTCCTTTTTTTATTGACTGTTTACACACACACACACACACACACACACACACACACACATACCTCAGCACACCTCGGCCTCCTCCCTCAGTAAGCTGTAAAACTGCCCCAGAAAATGACTCTGTCACGATGAATGATTTATTCCACTCTCTGCTCTGACCTGTACCTGTGCCGACTCTCACCGAGTGCTGGCCTCAAGTGTTCCTGCGATACCAGACTGAAAGCAGGGACACGGAGGAGCAGCCTCGGGGCGACTGAGATAGTTGCAAAGCTTTAGGTGTCAGTGACAAGAGTCCTGAGTGTCAGATCCTCACAGTCCACGTAACAGACACACTGACCTTCTACTGGCCTCTTTTTCTCCAACTATAAGTTAAAAATAATGCTATAAGGAGACAGTTTTAGTGGCAGAATGTCCAAAGTTCACTTATCTTCACATACCTTCATACCTTTCATGCACAGCCACTACATTAGGTCAACAAGGCAGCTAATAAAGTGGTGGGAGAGGCTCTGGTGTGGTCTTCTGCTGCTGCTGCTGCTGCTGCTGCTGCTGCTGCTGAAGTCCATCTGCTTCAAGGTTCCCTTGCACACCTTGTAATGGAAGGTGATTTACGGTTGCCTTTCAAATCATTAGAAAACCAGGTCTGTCATTTTCCTCAGACCTGTGACACCACAGATATTATCTGCTACTTACTGGATATTTTCTCTTTTTCGGGGCGTGTGTAAAAATTCCAGCAGTAGCTGAAATACTCCATACAACATACAACAACCGTACCATTAATGTTAAAAGACACTTTAATCACCTCTTTTGTCAATTCTGTTGCTATTGACCCTGCGGTTGAACTGCTGTACCTAATAAAGTGGCTGAGTGGTGAGTGTGTGTCATTTTCATACAATCAGACGGTGATCCAGCGAGTTCCCCCTATTTCTTAGCCTTTAAAGGGTAATTCCAGTATTCTTTGCCACCTTAATCTTAGGGGGCAATCGTGCCACTCTGAGTTATATCCATAAAAAGTGCTTGTTTTGGTCCAATAAATGGCTCGGACTGTCACTCAAAGTACTCGCTCCTCTCTCCAACTCTCACTCATGTTTCCAAACTCTCATGTCTCGCGTGATCTCACGTAAGTCTCGCGAGCACTTTTTATGGACCAATTGGAGCAATAATGAAAGTTTTTGTAAGGACTATTCACATACACAGCCACATTTATAAACATACTGTAGAAAAATACCGGAAATCCCCTTTAACTTACTGCTGTCTGTGTGGATAATGTTTATTTGACATACAGCAAAAAGGTCTAACTACTCGTTTCTCTTAACAACTTCCACAGTCTGACTTTTTTCCTGCACCATATTAAGATGTTAATGAAATGCCTGCAACCTAAATGTTTACATTGCACTGCAGAGTCTGAACACAGCATCCACTCTCCTACTTGAACAACTACAAAACAGCGTCCACTGCATGTGTCAAATGTAGCCCTTTTCTCTCTCCTTTAAACACAAACAAACTCTGATTTCCAAAAGAAAATCCCGTTGGTGAATTATTTCTCTAGGAAGGAAGGTAAAGCGTTTGCAGGCCATTGTCCAGCGAAAGAGTCGACTGAAGCGATGCCAACACCCAACGCCTGCCAACCTTTAGCAGCTCTGTTTACACTGAGGAGGGGAATAGCCACGCATTCTAGTGCGGACCTTTAACATGTGAAGGAATTCAGTGTTTTCGGTGGTAGAGTCATATCAAACTATAAATATCTCTTCTTTTTAACTTCTTTTTCAGCCGTTTGTTCTGTTGAATCTTCACGCCTCGCTGATTTAAAAAAAATATATAATAAAAATCCAGAATTGTTTTATTTGACCTTTAACAGTGAAGCCCTTCGCTGAACAGTGAAAGTGAAGAAAGTGCAGAGGGGAAATGTGGGAATGTGAAACTCTGCTGTCAGCACATATATATATATCTCTGTGTGTGTGTGTGTGTGTAAGAAATGACAGTGAAAGTGTGACATTTGTTGACCTGATAAACCAACAGCAGGTTGGTTGAAGCCTCTCCATCTGTTTTCATATTTCATTGTCATGTAACAGGCAAATTTTTACCTCTAAACCTTTTGCATAACACAAATGAAATAGGGTTTAGGGAGGTCACTGAGGTTGACAGCAGGCAAATAAGCAGAACAATAACTTTTCTTTTCAAAAATGCTGCTTTTTTTTTTTTACCCCCCTCTGGTTAGTTCCGTCTGACATTCTTAAAGTCAGGTGTTTATAATCATGACTGACATAAGTGCGTGTGCAGTTATGTTATGTGCTATGTACTATGTGACTGTGTCAGTGTCAAAAGATGTGCTTTTTTTTTTAAAAATGCTCCTGTGTTGTGTGATAGAAAAACCTGTCACTTCCCTGTTTACTCTGTCACTGTGTGCAGCTCAGAGAGACACACACACACACACACACACACACACACACAGACCTGTGTTGTCATTGGTATTCACTTCATTTCAGACATGTAAGAAAACACAACAATATTTTAGATTATAGCCAGTGGCTAATTTCCATCTTCAGTTCCTTGGCAGTTTGATTGTTACACAAAGCAACAACAAATAAAGACGGGAGATAAAACAAATGAACACTGATGGCAGTAAAGTTAAGACTGGGATGGCGACAAAAAAACATGTTACTTATGACAAGCCAAGTGTGTTTTTTGGGTGAATAAAGAAAAAGAATAATAATACTACTAATAAAAAACTATTACTATGTCTGAAAAGGAGTAGGAAGAAACATCTTATGCTCATTAGCTACACAAAGTAGATTACATTATGCAAAAAATTGTATGTAAACATGCATGCACGTACACATGTTCTTATTGTGAAAGATACTGTTTATATCTACAACTAGACAATAAACTGCACTTTGTATGTTTTTATTATTATTAATTTTTTTTTTTCATCACTATTGTACATTCTTATTAAGCACCATGACCATATACATTTATTTCTTAATAAAGGGCAAGCCGTGGCCAAGTGGAAAGGGAACTAGGCTTGTAACCGGAGGGTCGCCGGAGGTTCAAATCCCCACCTGGCCAAAAAAGGGCTGGGGTATCCCTGAGCAAGGTACCCAACCCCCAATGCTCCCCGGGCGCTACTTAGTGTGGCAGCCCACTGCTCCTAATTCTAGGATGGGTCAAATGCAGAGGAATACTTTCCCTAAGGGGATTAATAAAAATTAAATTCTTTAATATCTCTGTTGAAAAACAAGCAGAAAACACAGGAGCTCTGTATGCTGTAGTTAAATAACATTACATTTTCACAAAACAACGGGCTTCTTCATCAACTGTATATTCTACTTTTACGAGCCTGGGAAAATGCATTGAAGTCGACGTGTTGTTTTTGGCACATGTGACATTTCACCAAATCATCCACTGGGGGCAAATAAAGAAGCGGGTGAGTCATATGAATACAGTAACAGTGTGTCACAAATTGAAAATCCTCTCAGCATGCAGTGCATTATTCTACCAGGTCGTGTCACTAAAGAGTCCAGTGTCTTCACCTCAGTCAATTAAAGCCATTAGAGTCTCCTGCTTGCTCTGCATGATCTCTCAGTAATTCAACTGGACAAGACTCACAGTCTGGACCTTGGAGATTCTTTTTTGCTTTTTCCTCACTGTGTTTTATGCATTTGCAAAAGTCCTGTAATTATTATAGTATGTGAGTGAGCAGTTTGAACCTGTTTTTAAACTATACTTTTTATTTAAATGGCTGCCCTGTGGGATAAAAGAGAAGCACTGCTACTTGTTCTTTGTTTGTTTTTGCCACCTGGAAAAGAGGACTTAGGTGGAAACTGTTGATGAGGACACACTTTATGGCTGAAGAACTTCTTGCCAGAATTAACTGCAAGGTTGGGTAGACTATGCTTTGCACTATACGGCAAGGAAACATTGTCCAAACCACAATGCTCATAAATACTGAAGTATGGCCTTGAAATGTAGTAGCCCAGTTACAAGGGTAATAAAACATGTTAAACTTTTCAGCCTGCAACCGTTTGTTCCACTTATGGTAAAAAAAGAAATGGCAGCTTATCGTTCACATGTGCAGCTGCGTTTTGTTAGACTATAAAATGCAAGATTAAAAAAGATGTTCAGCAGCAGGTAGAAAATATTGCATTTTGAGAATCCGGGTATTTTGTCATTATCTGCTGCCCTGATTGAAAATTTAATTTCCTGTTCCCCAGTGTGTGTCTGAGAAGTCATATTATAAAGTTTAGTGAGTCTGACTTTTTTAATTTTCAAGAAAATTACTGTTTACATACTGTCTACTTTTTTATTTTGCACTCTCCGTCACCGTCTCTCACAAACAGACTGTATTGTGATCCTGTTTTTTCAGCCTCCCACAGTGAATGAATCACTTGGCTTTTATTTGGAGCAGTCGCTCGTTCTTATAAAACAGTTTAATGGCTGCAGGACCTGCAGCGATCACAAGCACTTACTGTACATAAAAAAACCTGTTTTTTGACCCATTTTGCATTTTTGGTGCATTTAAAAAGCAGGTTATTATTCAACCTTGACATCAGATGATGATGTATAGGCATGTAATATACACATAACTCACAAAGTAAACTGTTAATGCATTAAATCAAATGATCAAATTAATTAAAATAGTATGTTAGTGTGCTGGTAGACATCTTTGTTTCGCTGCCAAACCCCAGAAGGTGCTGACAGATATTTAACAGACACATTCTGTACGAATGTGGGAAAGTGAATTAGCATATTTATATTATTTATTTAATTTGTAAAACATAATGACAAACGTCAAGAAGATGTCAAGACTTCTATAAGAAGACATCAACTGCTGCTACATTCGTTGCCAAAGGTCTCCTCCGTGTCAGCGAAACTAACACCGTAGACTTTAGAGACGATACAACGTTTAAAAAAAACAAAAAAACAACAAAGCAATCTTAATCTGAGAAACGCCAGTTAGTCACACAGTTTACCGTCGCTGTGAAGTTTATTATTATGACTTGGCAACAACAACAATGTGTGTGTTGTGCAATATTACAGTGCTCTCTCTCTCTCTCTCTCATGTCCCAAGGCGAACTGTTCCTTCACATGTCTTTGTGCATGTGAATGTGATCATGTGTCCATCATGATGCATCATGTGTGTTTGTGTTGTGGTGGTAAAGTTTTCTGTGTGTCTATTATCACTTTATGAGGACCCAAAAGACCACAGGAAGCGAGGATACCTTTGGAAAGTGAGGATTTCTTTTTAATAAACTGTATATATGTACAACAGGGACCTTTCAGCGTTTAAAACACTTACTACGGCCCAACTTAAAACCATTGCAGGAGCAGATTCTCCGAAAATATGAATATAAGACACCGCGATACCTGACGTTACACAGTTCACGTACACAAACACATGCAGAATGTAGTGTAGACAGGTAGAGCTTCAGATAGAAATAGTGAGTCTCCTCTAGAGAAATTTATTAGGTGACAATAACAGACTGTGAAAAATGTTATATAAGTAAAAAAAAACAAAGAGATATGAGAGAGAGAACACATGGGCTGAAGTTCCTTGTACAGGAGAAAAGTGTCCACACCAGCATGTCTTACGCAGTCCGTCTTCAACTTCCTCTCTACTTTTAGCCGTCCATATTTTGACGCACATGCACCACAGTCCCGCAGACGTTTTTGAGAGGTGTACCGAGGCTTTTTTTTTTTTTTCAGTTTGGTCTTGTTCAGCAGTCTGCTCTTCTGCTGGCATCCTGTGTGTTGAAATACTTATTATCAGTCGTGTTATTGCATGGAGGAAGGTTGATGGTGCAACAGACCAAAAAACACTGTTTACTACAATAACTCAACTTATAATTTTGTTTATTTAACCTCTGGTGACACTTTATGGTCATTTTCTGTCATAATATAATACATTTCTCATAACTATATCGTTTTTTTATATATATATATATATGAATATGTATATATAGATATATATATACATATTCATATATATTAGGGTCAACGTTAGAATGAGGGTTAGGTTATGCGTTAGGGTTAAGGCATTTGCTGTTATGCTCTGTGTCTATGAGTGTCCTCTCTAAGATAGCTGTACATAAATGTGTGTGTGTGTGTGTGTGTGTGTGTGTGTGTGTGTGTTTGTGCATAAAAGGCCTTTCATCATCACCAAAATGAGTGACTAGCATTGTGTGGTTATTGTGTGGTCGTATGTGTGCACACACACGTGTATGACAGACAGAGGAAGGCAGTGAGATATCACTGCCTGGTACACCGCTCTGTGTGTGTGTGTGTGTGTGTGTGTGCACCCTCTGTAGGACAATTCCCGGCATAAACACTGACTTTGTGAGGACCAGTAGTCCTTGTGGAGACCAAAACCCTGTCCTAATGAGCGAGAACCTAATTTCTGTGGCGCTGATTCAGTTAGTTTAGGGCTAAGATTAGCCGGTTATGATTTGCACAGCTGTTCTAAGAAGACTAGCTGTGCAAATAGCTGTGTGTGTGTGTGTGTGAGTGACCGCGTGAGTGAGAGAGAACAAGAGTACAAATGAACAAGACAAAGACAGAGGATTGTTTTTGTTTTAGTTGCAAAAAGTGTCAGGTTTTTACACATAGTCTCTCCTCTGCTGTTTAAAATATTGCAGTGGTGATTTAGAGCAAGGACAAGGCCGTGAATTTGCATTTACCTCTTTCATAAACACTGTTATTTCAGGTACCTCCACCTAGGAAGTCGTCTTTTAGGCTGCAGACCTTGATGAGATTTTCTCTGGATGTCAGTTGTGACCAAAGGAAGAAAGGATTAAATTTGAATGCTGATCCAGACCCAGATTATTTCTTTTTACACAATAGTCATCTACATATATATATATATATATATATATATATATATATATATATATATTCATGTATATATATATACAAAAGAAAGCAGAAGATACTGTTAGGAAAAAGGTCTGGGTTGCAGCTTTGGTCCAGGTTGTGCAATACCTTTCCACAACTTTGTTTACACAGTCTTCAAGCAAAACTGTTGCATTAAGAGCTGAAAGGGTTGAAAGCCGAGGTGCCGCAAAATCCGATGAGTATTTATTCTCGAGGAGGCGGTGTTGACATTACACTGGAGTACAGGTATATGGTCTTTAGAGCCGCTGCTTTGACTCCCACATGTAAACACAGAAACACCCGGGGAACAGTCGACAATGTCCTTCATGAGCTACTTTACGCAGCGTAAAAACAGACAAAAGCTGCCTTTCTTAAGCAGGATTACATATTCAGCGGGCTGTCGATCAAAAACACCTCACTGTAAGTCTCTGTAAGCCAAACGGATAAGTCAAGTTCACCTTAGTCCAGGTCTTTCAGCTCCACAACCGTGATTCATCTCAGGGTTTGGGAGAAGTCAGTGCATGCTGTAATTGGTATCTACTGAAAACTCAGTTTCTAGGTATCAGAGAATGAGCAGGACTGGCTCAGTGACTGTCGTCTCATGCAACCACTAAGTTTCTAGGAAAATGTGTGGGCAGGCCGGTTTATTTTTAACCTCTTCTTTGGAGACGACTGGGAATCAGTTGCTTAAACGTGTGTGGGGGGGGGGGATCAATAGACACGTAAACTGCACCGTAACAACCAGCATATTCACAAAGTGCAACTCCAGCAAACCCGCAAACACAAATGAACTTCTCAGAGAGCGGGAGCCAAGTTTAGAAGAGTTCCTGGAAACTTGTTAATGCAAACTGTCATGGCAGAAAACGCAGCGAAAGGGAAGATGTTTCAGAGCTCAGATCCATTTTGGACACAACTGCGTCCTTGTTTTGAGTTAAAAAAAACAAAACGCCGTGCAGTAAGTGCAGTTCACTTCTGTCAAACGCAGTAGAAAAAAGAGACAGTTTTGAGGGACAGTACTGACACAGTTTCCAGGAATCAGCCTGAGACCTCAACACTTGCTCTCACTGATAAGATGGGACAAAGCTGGGCTTTGGTTCAGACAAGTGTGTGATTTACACACTTTAGTTTCCAGCTGTAAAAAGGTGATCTCATAAAAACATTGTTAAGATATTGTAGACTTAAGCAGGGGTAAAGTTTATCAGGCAAGTCTTTTTTAAAGAAGGAGCATTTTGTACATGTTTTACTGTATTGCTTTAAATCCTCTTCACAACCCAACTGTAACCAATTAATTAATGCAAATGAAAGTGAGCTGTGGAGCGGACAGGCCTGTAAAAACACCATCCAATCATACTGAACGGACCCAAACAAATGAATTGGATCGTGATGCATCAATTGAGACAGTTGCAGCAAAATTTTTGACAGAAAAGGTGTCAAAGTCACAAGCGAAAGGCGTTTGAACAGCGTCGACAACTGAAGGCCCAGCAAGGGCTGCAAAGTGATGACATGGTGACGCTGTTTCTACAGGACCAGTAGGTTCACTTTATGTCTTTGTGAACATTTCATCTCTGCGGCTAATATTGTGGAACCACTGAGTTTGGTCGAACAGCTCATAGGTGTGTCCACTTTCTCTGAACTGCCCTGTGAGAAGAGGTTCAGAAGTTGTTGTTATCTCTCAGATCATTTGATTTACATTCTGATTTACATATTATGAAAAAAAACATCCTGCCAACTGCACCTTTAACAATGAAGGTCACATATAAAATATGATTTAAAAGGAAAAGTGACACAAACATAAAGTTCACTCCCACACCTGTGGCCCTGTGTCTTCACAGAGTGAAAACAACGGTTTGCCGTGCTTACGTATGATGCTTTTGTTCACATATACTTAACATAATGAAATTCCTGCCTTTCAGGTGATCATTTTTTGAGGATTATGGGCTCAGAGCAGTGCGGTGTGTTTAATCACTGTTGACAAGTGTGACAGGACTCTCTGTGCTGGTGTGTTTGAACAGGAGAGAGCGAGAGAGAAAGAAAGACACACTTTGTTCTTTTTGTATTTCTCCTTCATTGTTGGTGTTGTGAGAAACAGGTCACTGAGAAGAATAAAAACTGATGTGTTATGTTTGTGTGTTATCACAAGTTACTTCTGGCTTCAATCGGAGAGTTAGCGACGGACCAGTTTCCTTCTCCCCCGTCTGTCTTCCCTCTTTCCTCCAAGTTTCTGTCCGAAAGTCAACAACAGCACATTCCTGTGTCACCTCGGCTTTTATTAAAGGCCATTCAACCTCAAAATCTAATAATCCTGCATTTTTATTTAAAACCGTGGCCTTTACATTTACCTTCTTCAGCATTAAAGCAAGATTATGCAGCTGATGAAAGAAGAAATAACACATTGTTTTTCAAACAATAAGTAAACTCTTATGTCAGTGATGGTGGAACTGATGGTGTTGTGCCAGTTCAAGCTTAAAACTGTAGTGAGTAACTTTTAAAGGTAAACAAATGTCATCTATAGTCAATGTCAATTAGTTCACACAATGCTGAATAAACCTATCAGCTCTCTCTTGGTTTTTGAGTCTAGCAATGTTTAGATCTTGTGTCACCTGGCGATATTTCCGTGCTGCACACAGGAAGTGAATCATCTTATGTAAAGACAGGTGCCAAGTCCAAATAAAGGCCCCACACAACAACAGAGAAATGAGTTCTCTCTCACAGGTGTAACCCAGGTAGAAAATATAAATATATAATGCCAAAGTTATTGTAATGTACAATTTAATTAGACAAACTAAAAAGAAATAATAAGAAGTTAAGAAAAGTTGAGATACTTCCGGGCCAGGTGATGTCACTTCCTGTTATTATTATTTCCTGGTTGCTGAGCGCACTTTCTCTTTTCCAACATTCCACCTCAGACCTAAGAAATACACACACTAAACCCATTCCACACCAACGACCTGAATGTGTGCAGGATAGAACTTTCACCACTCAACGGTGAGTTGTTGATTTCTGTTTTTGATTTTGACTAGGGTTGATTTTTAGTCTGTAACATGTGAGTATTTGAACATTAGCCCATTAGCTTTTTGTTTGTTAGCATGTTAGTATTTAAACATTAGCCCATTAGCTTTTTATTTGTTAGCATGTTAATATTTATACATTAGCCCATTAGCTTTTTATTTATTAGCATGTTAATATTTGTACGTTAGCCAATTAACTTTTTGTTTGTTAGCATGTCAGCATTTGTATGTTAGCCAATTATCCTTTTGTTTGTTAGCATGTCAGCATTTGTATGTTAGCCAATTTACCTTTTGTTTGTTAGCATTTTCTGTATTAGCCTGCTGGCATTGGCTTGTCGATTTAACATTGTTTACACATGCAACAGTGTTTACAGGGTTGTTTATTTAGAGATTAATGACTCATAGTTGGATTTATTGATGGGTTAGTTAACTAATGATTGATTTAGTGATTGATTGATTGACTTGGTTGATTACAATAATGATTGTTGAATATTTTTAATGTAAGAAAATTTAATTTAAAAGGTTGTACAACTTGATTAATTATACCTTTTTTTAAAGGAGCATTATGATGGCGATTGAACCCCAAGAACAAGGAGAAAGGAGAATGTCTTCCAGAGATTCTGGTAGGATGTTGAACTCTTTAACTTTGGAACTAAAAAACGAGAAACGATTGAACTGGCAAGAACTGGAAAATGACTGCAACTAAAGTAACTGGAACAAAAGTGCTATTCAAAACTGGAAAAGTTGTTGACCTATTTTTGTTGACTTGATTGTTTTGGTTTGTTTTCATAGTTGCTTATTTACTTGTCTTGGTACTTTGTCAGTAATTTGATAATGTAATTAGTTGTTCATGTTGAAATAAGACTCGTTACACACGGCTGCGAGAAAAGAATGACGTCATTATTTTCTGGCAGCTCACCTTTGGGAGTTCTTGCAGCTTGTTCTTGGTGTCTGGGCGGAACTTTTTTCTTGTGTAGTGTCCGACGATCGGACTATGAATCGCGTTATCCAAGTATGTTAGTCCGACTAAGACAAGCTCAATTTTAGTCAGACCAAAGTGTTTACATGACATTAACCAAACCAAATTATTGGACTTTTAACGTGCATTTAAACACTGATTGTTTCGGTTAATGAAGACCCATATTAGCAGCAAAAATTCTGAATCCACAAACAACTTTTTGAGTTTATACACAAGAAAATGATCTGTCATGTTCAAAGCAAATGTTTGAAAATGTTATATTTGCACATTTTGTCTTAAAATTGCGAATAATGTGTTGTTGCACAGTAATACGGCAATAAAAAAAGACCTCATCCACATTAATATTGATCTCTACATCAAAATCAAATGTGGCTTTCACTATGTTACTGTCTTTGCTACCAGGATTTTTTATTTTTTTTTTAAAGCACAAAGGATTTGGGTAATTCTATATCCAGAACAATGAAGATTGTTCTGGATATAGATCTGCGCTGATGAAATCAGCGCAGATTTCATCAGGTATTGATCTTAACGTTTCCAAGCAGGGTGCAGGAACTGCTGAGGACACAAAAGTTGTCTGATGCCTTTTTCATGGAAACTGACTTTTGTTTTGTTTCCATGAAAACTATTAGAGGCATTTGTTTTTACTTGCCTGTAGTGACGTTGGTGGTTTTATTTGTCCTCCATAGGTTTACAAGGCTTGTTTCGTAGCACTTTGTGTCTTTAGGTCAGTGTTGGAGAGCCTTGGGTTCTCCTTTTTTAAAGTAACTCGTAAACTCTGAACAGTGGAGCCTCAGTTCTTTACTGGGAATCCATCTGACCTTAGTTAAACTTAACAGAAATATGGCTGAATGTTTCTCTTGAGCAAACAGGCATAAATAGAAGGAACCTGGTTGGGATTTGCCTTTATTGGTTTACAGAGGCTGGTGATTGAATTTACGGTCGTACATTGAGGACAAGACTGAATCTCTCATCGTGTTTGCTTGGTTTTCACTGTGGTTGCTTCATGTACCACTTTTAAAAAATGATTTTGCACAAAGGGAGAATAGTGTGACACAGACAAAGAGCAAGACAGAGGCTGAAAGAGTGTAAAGTGAGAGACAGAGCGAGACAGAGACCACGATGGGGTGAATGAGCCGTTTGTTTGTCCTCTGTGGCCTTGACTCGTGCTTGGTGCCTGGCATCAGGAGTAATTTCCTCTCATAACGGACACTGCCATCCGTGCATTAGCATTTTCGCTGCAGCAGGGGCAACAGTTGGTGCGTGAGTTTGCGTCTGATTATGCAGGGAATGGGGAAGACAGAGAGAGGGGAGCAGGGCCGAGACATTGACCTGACATCGCTGAGATCCACCATGCCAGCCAGCGGCCCCCTGCAGGTTAGTGCACCCAAATAATGTAAGACAGAAAACTCAAGGTAAAAGTTGCAAGACAAAAAAGCAAAGAATGTGAATACTCGCTCTTCCTCTCTGTGTCCAACTGGTTCTCCATCCCTGTCCCCTTCACACTTTCATCTCTCTTTCTCTGTCTTGGTCGATGTGTGACTCTAAATTGCTGCTCCTGTCTTAGCTTTGCCACAGAGCTGTGGTATGTCCTGTCTTTGTGAGAGCTGGGGATCAGAGGGTTGTTGTGTGTGTCTCTCTGGGTTCGGCCGAGTGTCACTGATCTATTCTGAGACCAGGAATTGATCACGACATCCATCAAATATCAATTAGAGTCTGGCTGCAAAAGTTTATAGAGACAATGTAGCTGCGGGTCAACAGTGCAGATACTCGCTAATGCCGAGAAGGAAGGGTCTGTGGCTGTTGACAGGACTTTTATGAACAGACAGTTTTGTTTTTTTTCAGTATTTTTAAATTTAATTGAAGTTTTTGTTGCTACTTATTGTCTGTATTGGTGTTGGGGCCAGTAATGTCCATTCTTGAGACACTGGTATGGCAGTGTTGTGTATAGCAATGAGTCAATGATATTTTGGAATAATGCTTGGCATTTAAAAATCATCACAGTTCTTCAAAGTTGCCATATGCAAAGTTTTAAGTAAACTAATTGACAGAATATTAAGTAGTCTTTATCTTGTACCACTTTGTACTTCAAGAGGCGACAGTGAGCTACTGCAGTGTCCAGTCGGTGAGAAGAGGAAGAAGCAGTGTAGCGCAGAAAACATGTAACAGCATTGGTAGTCAAGACATTTAGTGATAGAGCATGTTTTTACTCAATGACACCTCCTCTTTACAGATAAACATACACAATGTCTTATATGTAACCTGTATGATTTGTCACTCTCTGGGTGGTGGGGGTAGGATTGTGGAAAAAAGAGCAAGACATATTGTTGTGATTGATTCAGGCTGTTTGTACAGTTTGAAAGAGGGGGATGCGAGAACATGGAGGAGGGAAGAAAAACTGTTGTGTGTTACTGTCTTACTGTTTCCCATCTCCCTTCAGGGGCCTAAAACATAAATGGCCACAACAGATTAAAAAAAACAAAGAAACAAAGAGAAAAAGCGACTGAGACTATACATAAATACACTAGAGAGGCGGAGATGATTGAACACACACACACAAAATAAAATGCGAGACAAAAACAGGACAATGGAAGACAAAATAAAAGTCTTCAAATAAATCTTATTTAAAGTTTAAGTTCCAGGAGTCATGACAATGAACAATAAAGTGATTAATTCAAGTGATAGAAATGGAAACAAGAGTAAACACTGGAGTAAATAATGAGTAGAAGTTCAATGTTGTTCGACACAAAGTTCTAGATTTAAATCTAACATAGATCTGTGAAACTGATCAATAAGAAACACACACACACACACACAGAGTCCCTGTATGTTCTCTGTATGTGAACATAGAGAATATGTGTCACAGATGTATCTCGTCGAGTGTAAACAGTGATTACCGTAACCACAGTGAGCTGTTGCAGTAGAGGCCGGGTGCACATTCTCACAGCGAGAGTCAAAATGACTAACTTAGCTGTAAATGATGATAAAGGATCACCAGAGACTCATGACACAGTTTGGCTCCAACCGGGGGTAACGATCACATCGTGTGCCAAGTGCCAAATGTCGGCCGTTTTGAATCTTATCCTCGCAGATGTGTGGAGAAACATATGCAGGATTTTCATAATGGCAGATGTGACAGTACAGAATGTATAATTAAGAATTTCTAATGATATTCTTACATCATGCGTGTTTGGGTTTTTTTTGTACAATATATCATATTTTACATGCGGAAGGTGCTTAAAACAACCTACTTACAATAGAACGTCTAGTGCTAAAAACATAAATACAGAAAAACACATTTTCATTGTCTATCTAAAAATGTCATTACAAATGTTTATATAGCACCTTTAGAGAGCAGATATCACAAAGTGCTGCAAAAAAAAGGGTTTAACCCTTAGAACACAGAGTATTTCAGCTGCTTTTTTTCGAAAATGTTTAAAATTGGACTGAATTGAAATTTTGAAATAAGTCACAGTTCACTTGGCTCTTTTTTTATGAACAAAAAAGAAAACAAAAACAGCCTATTTTGTGACTTCTGCACAAGTATTTCTACTTTATATTACTGCTAAAATATGCTATATAAAATGAATCATAACTTTGACTCCACAACCCATTGTAAAGCCTGACTATGTGACCTATAAACACCCCCCCCAGGATGTCCATATAAGGAGTTGTGTGTTATTCCCACGGCAAATTACAATGGGTGCTTTGATTGATTTAACATTATTTTATTACCTTAATACTTGTCCAGTTTTTTTTTTTATGTTATCATCTTACAAACATGACCTCAGAGACTTGGAATACAATGGATTACGTCAGTGATACTTTTACACTGTAATGTCGTGTGAATCTGTGCAGTTCATCTACCGTTTAATGTTGGAGTAATATAAGAGTCTGAGTTGTCACATGAAACCCTTGTACGTCAAAAGTTCAGACGGGTCACTTTGATCATTTCGTCTGTTTGATTTTCCTCTTAGTTTGTGACATTTTATCACCCCACGGACATAAAACACTCAAACCAGGATTCAAAGGGAGGCGTACACTTGGCTTAAAATCAGATTTATGCGTCTGTGCAAAGCTGCCGTGATGAATCTATTTCTACGGTGCGAATGCTTTGCACCTCTAAGTCACTCTCTATGTATAGAGCAGAGCAGCGGGGGGGTGGAGCTGTGACACAGCGTTCGTAAGAATCGCACAGTCTCTCCAAGCATGGCAGACATGACTCAATGACAACGGGAATTACCTCACTCTGATAAGAGACAGAAGCCATTAATAATTCAATAAGTAATAAGAAAAATGATTCAGTTTACCGAGAAGATAGAATAACACGGTCCTACTGGAATATTAATATCAAACTTGAGACTGTACTGTACCTAGAATAAATAAAAATGCAATTATAAATTTAACCAACTTAAATTGAACATAAATGAATAAATAAATGTACGAAATGCAAACTTCTAATGTTTGTACGTGTTTTGTTATTTTTTATCCATCAACTTCTCGTTGGTTTTGTCTGGATACTTCAATATTTGAAGAGTGTAAGAATTAGTCATGATCTAATGGTGAGACTGTAGATTGCAACAGAAATGCAACTAATGAATTCTTAAATTAAAGAAAGTCTGGATTCTGATATTAAAGTCTGAATTCTGAGAAAAAAAAATCAAGATTCTGAGAAAAAATGTCTTTTTTTAATCTCAGAATTCTGACTTTATTCTTAGAATTTGGATTTTAATCTCAAAATTCATGCCGTTTTATATTTTTCTACTTTCTTTCAAAAAACTCTTTTTACACGTGGCCCTAATACTCTTCCATATATACAAATATATTAAAATCTGCTTAATTATGAGTCATATAAATTTCTGGACCATGAAGGATTACAGACTCTCTTTTTAAACATGTGTTTGTTGTTGGTCTAAAAATAGTGTCACAGTTGTGTTTACATAATTTCTGTGAAGATTCTAATGTCATTTATCATTTATCACCATGCAAAAATAACTCTTTTTAGGAACATACCATTGAGGCCACGGTGGAAGACACCTGGAGCACTGGCGCTGAGATCACAGCAGCCCTTACATGCACAGCAGCTGATTTCACACTTCATGTGTAAAGTCATTTCTTCCAAGTGAACGAGCCTGAACTCGCCACGGAGCTGTGTTTGGCAGTCACCACGGGAGCAGGGCATATCTTACATGTCACTCACAAGAAAACAAATCAACAGTAATAATAACAGTAAAAACTGATGCCTATCCAAAAAAAATATGTCTCTTAACACACAATAGCATGTGTTTTAATTGTGTTGCAGCGTTGCTGTGTCCCTCCATGATTACCGTCCCCTTTTATCGACTCTTTCCCACTTCTCTCACCTCCCAGAATACATTTACTGTCTCTCTTTGACATTACATGTTTGTGTGTGTGTGTGTGTGTGTGTTTAGCGTGTGTAACCCCGTCTTGGCCCCTGCATGGCAAATGCCACATTCTGAGTGTGGGTGTGAAGTGCGAGAAAGTGTGTGTGTGCGTGTGTGTGTGTGTGTGTGTGAGTGATTCCGGGAACTTCCCTTTGAGTCTTAACTGAGTCTCGTCTTTAAACGTCTGTTGTTACGTAACAGGTGTGTGATATAAAATATGCTTAGTGAGTCCAGTCTGTGGCACACGTGTTCTCTAAGGCTCTTGTATGTTTATATAGAAACCGATTATCCGCTGCTCTTTTCTCCAACATTTACCATGAAGCCTTGTAGTGTACATCTATAGATTGGTAGATGTACTGTATATCTCGGTATGTGGATGGAACAATGTGGTTTCCTAAGACACTTGGAAAAAAAACACTTAAAGTCCAGACATCTAATGGTGACACAACAAATGGACTTTTGCTTTTGCTGTTTCAAGCTCCTGTAGAAACACACAGCAGCGCTAGTATGTTTAACCCTTTAACACCTAAGCCTCAAAAGCTCCGTCTGGACTTTTCTTTGCTTATTTTAACCAGAATATGTCCTGTAAGCAAGTTTTTTTGCCCATTTTTCCAGAATAACTTTCAATATCTGGCAGTTATTTATGATTTACTGCATGTTAAAATATTCAAATGAAGACTGAACATGAACATCAGCAGTATACAACATATTTAAAGTAACAGTTGTCCAAAAAATGGAAACTACACTGTAAAAAGAAAATGGTTGACAAATTTAAAAAAACAAACTCCTTGAATTGGTAACGGCTAAATTAAGCTCATTCAAACTAATTTTACCAAGGTTTATACAGACGAACTGCGTACTTTAGTTTGAATGAACTTCATTAATTTAACTGTTACCAATTCAAGTAATTTTTTTCAGAGTTTGTCAACCATTTTCTTTTTTCAGTGTATGTACAGGCGTTTTTCCGACTCTCTCCTCTCTGGTAATAAAGACGCTGATTCTGCGGCTTCAGCGTCTTTATAAACAGCGCGAGTGAAATTACTGTAATAACCACATGTTTGCTTTGACGTGCAACTTCTCTGCATTCAGATACTGTTGGAATTTTTCCGATAGCACAAACTATCACTTAATTAACATGTCGTCTGCGATGCGCTCGTGTTAAAGGGTTAACCCACAGGTGCGCTCTTGGTAAATTGTCATGGGAATAATACACAACTCCTTATATGGACACCCTGGGAGTGTGTGTGTGTGTGTGTGTGTGTGTGTGTGCGTTCTTTTTTTTTCCGTGTTCTTATGTGCTCTTGAGTCAAAGTTATGATTAATTCTATGTAGAAGTGATACTGAAGTGAAAACAACCTTAAAAACAACCTTTTCTCCACTCGCTCTTGAAAACACAAAAACACACTGTTAAGTGCTGTCAATTCTTAAAACATGGCGACACATTTATCTTAATGGTGCCCAGCCATCATAAAAAAACAAAACAAGGTTTACTTCGCCGACCTTGTGGAAATATGTGCACTTTAATGAATGGACTATTATGAAAAAACACAACCAAAATGACTGATGTGGATTCCTTTAAAAGCGCTGCTGTTTTCATCCTGCAGTCGTCTGATAACGCACGCTCACAGATATCCCAGTGTCAACACATGGGCTGTGTTTAGTATAACAGGGTGTGTGCTTCCATACCATACCATACCATACCATACCGTACTATACTATACTATACTGTACTACACAGTCCTGTGTGAGACACCGATCATTCCACAGTGGAGATGTTTGTTTTATCCCGTGCACATTTTTGTGGTATCTTGGTGAACAAATCTATAAAGTGTATATAATAGAAGCATTGTTCTTATGCTTAAGTTTACATGCCCGCTTTTCCCCTGTCTTCATATGTCCCTCGTTTTATCCTCTTCTCTTTTTTAAGCTCTGCCTGTTTCTCTTTACATTCCTCTTTTTTCTCCAACCTCCTCCGTCCAGGGGGTAATGTGTGTTTTCTTTTCATTTGCGTGGGGGGGGGGGGGGGGGTGACAGTTTGAATATGAAACAGCTTTGCAGTACTTATGTGTAATGTATGTGTTTGTGTGTGTGTGTGTGTGTGTGTAAAATAATAGTTTGTATGAGAAGATCACAGAGCAGTGTCTATGTCTCGTGCTCCAGTAAAATACAGCAGATATAAAACATGAGTGTTGTCATCACAGACACTTGAGTGGGATTTAAAGTCTTACTTTTACTTTTCATCCGTTGAAAAACCCCCCTCTCTAAGCCTGGCATGACAATGTTTGTCATATAACTGCAGTTTAAATGCAAACAAATGTCAGCTCCACTCAAACCATTGTTTGATGAGTTCACATAATGCTGATTAAGCCTAATCAGCTCCACAAGACTCTCTCTGTCTCTCTCTTTTTCTCTCTCGTCACCACACTGCACACAGGAAGTGTCGAGAAAGCTGTAAACCACAACAATATTGCGGCAGTAAAGCAAAATAGCGGCAAACAGGTTGGGGTTTGACTGAAAACACGGAGAGGCAGCACAAAAACAGAAGAGGGTCAGGGACATAGAATAAGAATAATAGAATAGTGATAGAATAAGAGGCTGGACAAAGGAGAATATTGAGTACTGAGAATGAAAGAGAACTGAAATACGACTTTAGGCAGTGCTGTCACTAAATACACCAGACTCCTCTGTTTAAATATTAAGATTTTAGAAATTTCTTTTGCTAAATGTTGTAGATTAACACGCGTTTTCGGGATTTTTGAAGTCTCTTTAACTGATCTAAAGTTCGGCATTGTTCGGCTTGATTTCTGTGAAACATTGGGATTAAAAAACTTCAATTCTTACACATTAAACACGATACATTTTATTTTTTAACAACATAGAATACTGGGAACATTAGAAAATGTGTTATGTTAACATACAATAAGCCTTGACCCCCTGACCTGCAGCTTTCATGCCCTCTTACTGTCCTGTTCACAAAGATCAATAACATCAGCAACAACAAGAAGACTCACTAAAAGTCCCACACTGTAGCTTTAACTGAGCGACCGTCGCTATGTTATGTGTTATTTATACACATAACACGTGTCACACATTGGTTCCTCTATACACTTGACCCAGCCATGAAAAAGAACAGGAAAATCCCCTTCCCAGTGCTGAGGAACATAGTAACTCACACTTTTATAACTCACACACACACACACACACATATAGGGCTACAGATGTACATAAATCACATGTGCGCACAGACCTCTAAATCCTACTTCACTACATGTCAATCTTTTAAGACTTCACACTTAGCTCTGCACCTTCAACTCATTAAAGTAACTGTTTTTTTAACACTTCATCGAGATTTATTCAGTTTTGCAGAATGGTACGGTGCTTATTAATGACACATAATAACACATTTAACTGTAGAGGTGTGCGGCTGTAACTCCGCTGCTGTTGTTATTGTTGTGTGCTGTACTTGGACAGCAGTCAAATGCATGCAGCAGAATATGCAGCCACACACGTGCGGCCACAAGTCCATGAAAGAATAAACATGTAAAATGACACAAACATAAACAACGCTCATGAGACTATGAGCGTGGTGGGGCCGGATCATTGTTTGTGCTCAGTGAAGCAAAACTCATCTGTTCCTCTTTCTTTCACATGTGTATTTTCTGCCTCCTATGGTTAAGCTCTGTGCATCTGCAGATAAACCAAACTGTTTTAGTGGGGTAGCCTATAGTCCAATTAATGTTTGTCACGATATAATCGGTAAAAGCATTTTAATGACTAATACGGAGGCCGTTATGGCAAAAGATTGATATAAAATAATGGTACAAAGACAAAGTCATTGGCTCTTATTTTGAAAGCCAGAACAAGCCAGAAAGTGGTGGGGAAAAAAACATGCAGTTAGCTGGTCACTGGTTCACGTCATGTTTATCGTGGAAATTCATTTCGGGAGTTGTACATTTGTTTACAAAAATGTACAATCCCAAATTTTCTATTTATTGCTCTGTTTTTGTGCATCGTAAATATGTTTTTATTGTGAAGAAGACATCATTTTATATCAAAACAAGCACTTTTAATTTGAAATTCTGTCTGATATCATCATGAATATCTTATTGTAGTTATCCTCATCATTATTTGCCAAATTTTCTATTTATTGCTCTGTTTTTGTGCATCATAAATATGTTTTTATTGTGAATTATACATCATTTTATATCAAAACAAGCACTTTTACTTTGAAATTCTGTCTAATATCATCATGAGCATCTTATATATTGACTGCCCGCTACTGAAAAATTGTGTTTTTTTCCCACTTTATTTTCTCTAGACCGTCCACAAGAGAAGCTCATTGGCCCCTAGGTCATTTGAGTTTGACACCCCTCAGTTAGATAGTTTGTTGTGTTTTGGATGAAAAAAACAATTCCCATGATCCCACACTTCATCCCAATGTCACCAAACCACATCTTTTGTCATTGTTTTGATTCAAAGCTGCAGAAATCACAAACAAAGAGAGGAATCGGGAGTAAAATCACAGAGAAGGGTGTAAGTGGCAGGGGAAATCAAAAAGAATCTGACCTCCCGTGTTATGTTTCTCAAACGTGTTGCTACGCTGCCTGCGAGGCTGCTGGTCCGTGTGTGAGTGGGTTGAATGTGTGTATGAGTGTGTTTATGTTAATTGAAGGGTGATCTAAAGGTAAACACAGTTTGCTGCAGCTCTGTTTTCCTTCCCCTGCAGCAGGAGCGTTCGCTCATCGAATAAGACCGAGCATGTGTGTGTGAAAGAACCCAGGCCTGGATGTTGCCCGTCACTGATGAACGCTGACATTATGTAACGTATATACAGTATATTGGTGAAACATGTGTCTCGTATGGCTGCATGTAGTGTCGAGGACTCACTTTCTGCAGAGAAAAGTCGCCAACGTTCTCACTTTCTCATCATTTACCATGCTGGGAACATCTGAATAAGCTTTAATTAACAAATAATAACCCACAAAAGTTGTCTCTACAAATAAGTCAATATGTGTGCTAGTAAAACCACAATTAACACGATTATCACTTTGAAGACACTATTAAACAGAGTTTATGTAGCTGTCATAAATATTGACCAGCTATTTATTAACAATAATTGGACTAGGCTTTCCTTATACTTTAGAGTACACATGGGCAACATAAGGCCCCAGGGCCGGATCCGGCCCGCAGACTACTTTTATCTGGCCTGCGATTTCCACACCGGTTACCTCAAGTTGCAAATACAGACCAAACATTTCAGTTTTGCACCTTCACGTTGATGGAAAATAAATAAATATTATATTTTTTATGATAAAAAATACTTGAATAAATATTTAAATAATAAAACACAGGCATAGTCACAGGAAATGAAATGTATCAGTGAGGTTACAATCACAGCTTTTTGTATAATCTGGAGTTGTGTTATATTTCCCAGATAATTCCCAATCATTAAATCTGAAAATTGAAACTGGTCAAAATAACATTAAAAAAACATTAGACAAACATTTAGACATTTCAAGCTTTTTCTTAAAGCTCCAGTGTGTAACTTTTGTTGCCAATACACTGTCAGTGCAACCATTCTCTTTCATGTTTCAGAGAAGCAGGGTTGATTCCTTAACCTAAATCTGATCAGCTTCATCAGCTTTGTGTGAACTCATTTGGTTTGAATGTAACAGCAATTGTTTTTTTTTTTACAATATACACGGTACAGCATTGGCCACACGGCGTCACAGTGGTTAGTGCTGATGCCTTGCAGCAAGTCCCGAGTGAGTGTTTTCTCCGGCTTCTCCAGTTCCCTTCCACAGTCCAAAAACATGCAGAGGTTAACTGGACACTTTAAATTGCCCATAGGTGAGAGTGTGAGACCGTATGGTTGTTTGCCTTTGTGTGTGTGTCCAGGGTGTAACCCGCTTTCCACCCTGTGACAATGGATGGATGGATGGGTGGATGGATGGTAACCATTACATTTAATGTGTGTGAGGTCATGTGTGATTGTAGCAGTGTTTGGAGGGAATGTGGCGACGATGGCGATGGTGAGGCTCTGTCTTACTTCATCCAGTCTGTGCAGCTGATGTCGTCTGGTGCCCGCGGTGCTCATGGGACTATTGTTGATTTCAGCACAATGAGGTCACGCCAGAGAGTGAAACAATGACACTCTGTTATTATTATTAATGGTCCTCTGTTTAAAACCACCATGGTCTTAAAGGAACACACACTCAATACTTTAAATTAGATAGTGAAAAATAATTGCATATTTATCTACATTTTTCAGTTGTGTGTGTGTGGATGTTTTGATATTAAATTATTACGCAGAGAGACTGTGGGAAATCCCAGTCTCTGGTGCTTTTAAGAGAGAAAATTGCATGGCATTTGAAAACATGTGGGCTGTGAAGTTGCTTTAAATATGTCTTTGGGATTTAAGTAGTGGTTAGTCGCAGCACGCTGAAGAATCTCACGAGCCCGAAATGTTAATCTTTTAACGGCATTTTCTTTTTTTCTTTTTTCTTTTTCTATCGCCTAGAACCTGTTGAGTCCAAATGTTTGTTGTGTTTAAAAGTCTCTCAGGACCAACAGGTAAACACACATAAGCCTCTACAGCGAGTTCTACATGAATATGTCAACTGTGTGTGTGTGTGTGTGTGTGTGTGTGTGTGTGTGTGACGGAGAGAGAGAGAGAGAGAGAATATATTTGTTTAAGAGGAGTTATGGCTGTTTATTTTCACTGAAGAGGTCAAAGGGGTAGATGCAAATTCCTGACTGACCAAACACACACACCCACACACACTTTATGCACACGTACTGTTGAATAAATGAATTAAAATTAATTTAAAATCTTTTTTTTTTTTTAAATGGTTTGTTTTATTTTCCCTGGCTTCTATTCTGAAAACAGTCAAAGACATGAGTAATCATCTGTGGCAAGTTACTTTTTTCCCCTCTCTTTACTCCATTTGCCATTTTTTTGTACAAGACTGAATAGTTTCGATTAGAAGAAAAACAAAGTAGCGATATGATTTTTTTGACCTTGCATTCAATTGCGTGGGAAAAGAATTGCCCCTAGGTCGAGTTTACTTGCCAACCTGTGTTGTAGAGGCTTATGTGTGTTTATCTGTTGACTCAGAGTCGAAGTCTGAGCAGAAGGGATTCAACATATGGACAGACTTACTCTATCTTAACCCTGAGAACACGGAGCATCGAGGCTGCTTTTCTCCATGATTATATTAAAACGTATATACAGAGGCTACAAGAATGTGCAATACAGAGTCTTATGTCCTTCTGCCAATAGCCAATCTGATGAAATTATTTTGTTTTCCATGTTCAGGGCCAAAATGAGGTCATTTCTTTTAAAATCTTAGCAGAATAAAGTCATATTATTATGAGAATAAAGTCATAATCTTTCGAGAATAAAATCGTAATATTATGAGAATAAAGTCGTAATCTTTCGAGAATAAAGTCGTAATATTAGAATAAAGTTGTAATCTTTCGAGAATAAAGTTGTAATCTTTCGAGAATAAAGTTGTAATATTATGGGAATATAGTTGTAATCTTAAACTTGTAATCTTTCGAGAAGAAAGTCATAATATTATGGGACTAGAGCTGTAATCTTTCGAGACTAGAGTCGCAATCTTTATGGAATAAAGTCGTAACCCTAACCTCAGCAGCCTAACTTTAAAACATGTCTTCACCTTAAAATGGAGTAATTTACGTTTTGGGGACTTGAGTTTTGTCCCCATGAGGTCCCCATAACATAAGGAATACCAAATACACACATACTGTATACACATGTATTGCTGACATCTACACCTCATCTTGTTGTAAAGGTGGAAGCGGACAGAGACTGTAGTAACCTGCCGCGTGGTCGGTCATGTCTGTCATGTGTTCCAAAAAATGTGATTGTAAACTAAACATACCGTACGATCATTAGGTCTTAGTTGGCCTAAGACGTTTTCACAGTATTGTATATTGAGGGAGGAAACCTAGGCTCTCAGGAAGCTCTGTTTGCTAATAAAGACCAGATTATATATACTGTATGTATAGATATGAGTTGGTTGGAATGGCCTGTGGGGGTGACAGGATAAGTGATGGTGAATGAAAACCAAAACTTTATTGTTTGACTATTAGATTTGCACGATATGTCGTCTTGTTCCTGAAGCTGTGTCCATATGGTAACTATTTACCTAAGCACATTCCTCTCCAAGACAAGGACATGTGTTACTATCGCATGTCTGCACTGTTGTTTTTTTTTAAATGATGATTTATGTGGCATTGGTCAAGGATATCGTGACTTTTAAGGAATACATGTGGATCGACTGTGTTTAATAATAATCCATCCCTGCGATAGAAAGAGCTCAGGTTTGTGAAGCTGCCTTTCCGACAGATCAATCTGAGATTGCTTTCAGTTTTTTTGTTTTCCTCACAACACTCCCTCACCAGACTCCGCTGCAACTGCATCCAATCACATAGCAGCAACGCATGGTCGAGGTGAGCTGCCGCAGTTTAAACTGACCATCAGAATGGGCGATTTAAGTGACCCTGAATGTGGCATCGCAGTCGGAGCCAGACCGGCTGGTTCTGAGTATTTCAGAAACTGTTGATCTAGATACAACCATGTCTGGGGTTTACAGAAAATGGTCCAAAAAAGGAAAAAAAATACCCAGAGGCCAACCAGCAGTGCATGAATTGCCTTGTTGACGCAGACGCCCAGGCTGGTTAGAAATGACCGAAAATCAACAATATCTCAAATATCCACATGTTGCTGTGAGCTCCACTGGCTACCACATGAAATTCAAATCTCTGACGCTAGCCTACGAAGTGCTCCATGGGTCTGCTCCCACCTATTTAAATGCTCTCATAAAGGCTTATGTTACCCCTCAACTACTCCATTCATCAAACGATTGTCAATCCAGACTCTTCGTGTGTCGTTCAATTAAAAAAAAAACGAATTTAGGGGCAGTGCTCCTGTCTCAGGCTGAGGAGTGCCCTTATGATGGTCTGCTCAGCCACAAACAGGCACTTTCTTCTCTTATAGGTATTGTGACGGATAGAAAGCAGCAGCATTGGTGGAGTTCTGGACACAGAGAAAGGAAATGTGTGTGTGTGTGTGTCGTGGAGTAATAAAAGCCAGGAAGTGCTCAGAAGGAATGTCCTGCAGTGTCACACATGGCCGAGGCCCGAAGGCTCGTTTGCCTGAAGGACATTTAAACTGAAAAAAAAGGAACATATAAATCCAAAAGAGTGCTGTACAGCTAAATAAACACACACTCACACTATTCTTATCGGGTTGGTTTTAGATTGACTTGAACTTCACTTGAAATGTGACTGACAGTTAGTGTAAGATCTCATTTTTTGGTCTCATTGAAATGGTCTGTAATTACACCAAACCACAGACATTGTTAGGACTGGTTTTTAATCACAAGCTTCTCACCGAGCTTCTTTGGTGAATTACAGGATTAAGATAATGCAACCTAACCGTAATGAGTTTGGAGCTGGTCATGACACGCTAATGATTTTTGTTCTCACACTCCGAGAACACAAGAGATGATGAGGAACATTGCAATTTCACATCAGCAGTGGTGTTTTTTGGCTGGTATGTTGTTGTTTTTTAAACAGGTTATTCCTAATCCCTGCGTGGATTTACGACCGTCTCTCTTTAAATTGATCGTTTTTAAAGAAGATATGATTTTATGATTAAAGAAGTGAGGATCACTTCAAACGTTCATGCTAATTGCTGTACTGCACCATTTCTTGTGCAACACGGGCAAGATGGAAGAGATACAGAAGGAATTAACATGTCCCACTGATGTGATTAAGTGGATAAAATCCTTTTGATTCACTCCCAGAATCCAATTAAACTCAGTCCCATATAAATAAATTAAAACATGCAATTAAGTGTTTTCTTCTGACCAGTGGTTATATTTTAAAAGTGCGATTTGTTCTCTGCATTCAAATTTCCTGCTGTCACTGGAACTACTTGGAAGGAGAGTGGAGACAGAGAAGCCTAATTCATTTCCACAGAATATTAAAACTTAACTCTAACCTGCTCCAGCTGTGGCTGCACCCTCGGTAATCAATCAAATAAATCAGAGACAGAACATAAATCTGTCTGCGGTACCGTTTATATATTTCCACACCTGTGGTGTACAACACGTCTGACATTCAATATGACAGTTTATTGTATTGTAATAAATAAGCAGATATTCCTGTTTTTGTGTACGATCCATCACACTTTGACTTCTTTCTTTTTTTCCGTTTACTCTATTTCTGATTTTCTCTTTCTGTGGTTGCTTCTAAAATGTGTACTTTCTCAGATGATGCCCATGTGCATATATAATCCGCCTTTATGGTTGTGGCATTTTGTGATTAAAAACAGTCCATCATCTCACAGGTTGTCTTGAGTTCACAGGAATGTGAAAGTTTAAGTTAAGTTTAACTGGTAAGTTGCGCAACAATGCTGCACTTTTAACCTCTCGTATGTTTACATATTAGCCTCACGCCTTGGTCATTATGGCAGAAAAGCAGAACTGCTGCTTTTCTGGTCAAACCACGAGGACATTTTTTAGACTAACTGGAATCTTAGGCCGCTCTAAAAATATTCAGAGTATTTTGTGTGTGTGCGCAAAATCTCATGGTGCAGTCATTAGTTTATGGGGCAATTTCTCTCTGCAGCCCGGGTGGTTGTCAATGTTTTGAGAAGGCATTCCTTCAGTTGGAAGGTTTGACAGCAGCTCCCGCAGGAGCGAACATCCACACCACTGACGAGTCCTTGAGCACCTTTCTGTTCAACTTTGACCTCCTGAAACGAAGCGTCTAGAAGCGTGACATGAACATTGTGACATAGCCCTGTTTCTCTGAGGGTTGTTTTACCCCAAGAAATAATTGGCATTTATTCAAGAACAAAAACTAAAAACCCACTCTTTTGCCTCAGTGAGTATATAAGTCTTTTTAATGACGGGTGCAACACCACAAAGAAACATGAGGAATTCCAGCTATTGCTGCCGTCGTCGTCGTCGTCACAAAGGCTCTCTGACATCAGGCGGTCACTTTCCAAACATGCCCTCCCTGTAGTAAAACCTCATGGCAAACATTGGACAATGTCTGATGTATTTTTACAGCTTCCACAAATCAGGAGGCGACCAAGGTCTTTCCACATGACTGAGGTCTTTCTTCAATATTGTTCTTCATATGTTTGTATTTGCAGGATTTACGGTTTAGTGTTTCTCACTTACAAGGTGAGTCTGAAGAAGAAGATCAAAGTCATCTTTTTGTAATTTAATTGCGACCCTTTTCCCCTAAAACCAACCATTTATTGCATTCCTGCTCATCCATAAAGAGGATTTTTTTTCATTGCCCAACCCATTTACTCTTTTTGAGATTGGTGTTACATCTTTCATTTGCTCAAGTCATGTTATTGTATTTTCAGTCATCAGTAGATTATTTCCTGTTTTATTTTGGTATTCATTTTGTTTCAGTTTCCTGTGCCCTGCTTACATGACCCCACCTTTATTGGTTGCACCTGTCCTTAGTTATGATCCATTTCTTTTCTCATGTAAGATCCTCTGTGTCACTTTCCTGACACCACCTTTGCCTACTGATTTTGAGCGGTGGCCTGATCATGGATTTTCCTCTCATCGTTATACCAAGGGCTGGATCAACCTTGAATAATGTTGTGGCACCAACCAAACTTTGGGGTGTGTCTCAAACTTCAATACTTCTGTGGTATCGACTGAACTCGTTGGGAATGGCTGTCTCGAGCCGCGCAGGAAGTTATAACCAACATTTCCCACAAGTGTCTGTTGTGTTTTGAGAGGCTTTTTTGGACTCTACCCTCTCCTTCAAATCCCACATCAGCAACATCACCAGGACATCATTCTTCCTCGCTCACTCTCACTGCAGAAATACTCATCCAAACTTTCGTAACCTCCAGGCTCAACTACAGTACTGACCTCCAAAAACTGCAATACGTAAGAAATGCAGTTGCTTGCTGTTGCTTGTTGAGGCAGTTGCCTCAACAACCTTTCCTTCTACACCGCCGTTCCTCCACCCGCCGTCTCCGATCTGCTAACTCCAACCTCTTGACAACAATCACCAGAACCAAGTACTGAACCTTGGGAATTCCCTTCCACAACACATCAAGAACGTGCACTGTCTAAATGATGTGCTGTGAGCGTGTTGGGCTCGCGTGGACAGTGCATGCCCTAACTGAATTTCCACCCCACCAGTAGTTGGAGTATTAAGCCCTGCTCACCAAGCAGAAAAAATATCTTGACAATGGAAGAAGTAGTTGTCAAGGATAGTCATCCGAGCCTCGACCTGGCGACTCTCGAATCGGTTGACACCCTGACTCCCCTGCACGATCGGGACTCTCACACCAGATGTGTCCGAGGGAGCTGTAGCGTTGTTTTCAGGGCAGCCCGTGGCCAAGTGGAAAGGGAACTTGACTTGTAACCGGAGGGTCGCAGGTTTAAATCCCCACCTGGCCAAAAAGGGCTGGGGTACCCCTGAACAAGGTACCCAACCCCCAATGCTCCCCGGGCGCTACTCAGTGTGGCAGCCCACTACTCCTAATTCTATGATGGGTCAAAGGCAGAGGAATACTTTCCCTAAGGGGATTAATTAAATTCTTAATTCTTCTCTTCTCCTTTGGTAGGAATGTGTCCTATTCCTGGCGTTCAGACTTGTGCCGCCACCTGATGGTGAAGTGGTATACCTTGATATGCGACGCACACTTCAGCGCGCACGGAATTATACCAGGGCCTTAAGAAGATCTAATTATACCTGTCTGAGTCTGCTTTTTGGTCTCACACTTAGAGTGAGTTAGTTACCGTTGCCTTAGACTTTTAGTTTTTGACACAGGAGCTGTAATACAGATACGTCCAAGTTGCTTCTTTATGCACTTAATTTCACACTTGATTTAACTGGAAGGAAATAGAAGACAGAAAGTGCAATTGATCACATCAATCAAAAGTTAATTTAATGAGTTTAGTAAGCATAACGCTTACTAAACTCAGTTAGTACAAAGGTTCAGGTTAGTGTCGAGAGGAAAAGGAAATTATCTTTATTGTCATTATATAACCGAAATTATACAACAAAATTGTGAGGGCAGATGGAGGCTTGGTCCTCCTGGTCTCCAGTGTGTCTGTGTGCTCTGAATCGGTGAGGTAACTGTGGCTGCACATGCTCATCATTTCTGCTTGTTGGCATTGAACACAAGTGAAGTCACAGTTTCAGAGAAAGCATTCAGATGATTTCTGTTTACGTGTGTGTGTGTTGTGATGTTGCCATGAGAGCCGTTAGTGTCTTTATGAGCAAATTATACATTGTTGGTATGTGACACACACACACACACACGCACACTGTACTGTACCTACTTGGCAACATGCAGATAAACACAAACACTCTCAACAAAGTCTCATCCCTAAACAGATCTATAACTAGTCAATACCTGACCACATACATTAACTAAACTTGACCAGAAATAAGGTTTTGCCTCACGAGGACCAGGTTTTGGTCTTTATGTGGATTACTGGTCCCGTCAAGGTCAGTGTTTATGCCAGAATGAATTCCTTGGTCCCAGACCTTAACCTTAACCAACAAAAATAAATGCCTAACCTTAACCGTACCCCTAAAACCAGGTCTTAATCTGCAAAAAGATAGATAGATAGATAGATAGATAGATAGATAGATAGATAGATAGATAGATAGATAGATAGATAGATAGATAGAACATACAAACATGTACGTCCCAGCTATATGAGAATATGGACATACAGGAGCAGCTAAAAGAATATAAACAGATAATTTCTTTCTTGAATTTCTTTCTTGCACCATAACCTACAAACATCACACATTTTTTTTTTATCAAACATTGCTGTTTACATTTTTATACTGTAATACTGTTCACAGACACACACATTGTATATTAAAATGGATGTAGTTTTCATGTATGAAAAGTGGAACAAAAGTAGCAGTTATCCTCCAAGGGGCGACTATTTAGTCGTGTTAGTCTACTGGTCTATTTCTCTTGAATGTATGTCTCTCAAGGACGGGACACTGGGCCTAAGTAAGTCATAGGAGTTTCCTGCAAGGCTGGAAGCAGCAACTGTCTCATGTGTCAGTCAGTGATGTGAGAAACTGCTTCACCATGGGATCCTGATCAGACTGACATGAGATCACTGCTGCTCTCTCTCTCTCTTTACTCCCAGATGTCGGATAAAAGTCTCCCACTCTCTCCTCTCCTCAAATGCAGCAGGTGTATTCCAGTTGTGTGGGGCTCGCATGCTGTGAATACCTTCACTCTGTGTCTCCGCGTGTCATGTGTCCTTGCGAGGCACGGCGCGGCTCTGTGTGTGGGCGACGGTCTACTCGACTCACCACTGAGGAGGTGAGAGGTCAAAGGGGAAAGGTCTTGTGGGTTGAGGTTTTGTGGGTTGTTGACTTTGCCCCTACCCTATCTCTTACACACAGAGACAGACACACACACACACAGGTTCAGATGCAAGCCAGTTGAAACATTGTGTGAGGGAACTTAACCATTTAATATTTCTTTTAGGGATTTTTAATTTTATTTATTTTTTGTTTTATGTAAAAACAAATAATTCACCCATGTCTACATTCAATTTAAATACCATACAATCTAATCCAATCCAACTTTATTTATAAAGCTTATTTAAAACAACAGAGTGAACAAACCTACAATAAAACAACACAAACATGGAAGCACCCACAAAATTAGTAAAACAACACAAGTAATAGTTCAACTCACATAGTGGCAAAACTGCGCAGGTCTTGGGAGCGAGAGGGGCAAAGATATAGGAGGGATGTACTGTTCATTTCCTGTCTTCCATGTAGGAAACGACTTCTACCCCCTATTTCTAACCTAAACCTCAATTATAACACAGACACAAATCAACTTTTAACTCTCACAAAGCCCTTTAAATGTTTGAAGGCCTGCCAAAAATGTCCTCACAAGGTCAAAAAAGTCCTCAAAAAGACAGGTTTCAATCAATAAAAGTGTCCAGTCGTAATGATCTGTGAAACACTAATGACTTCCTGTGTTAGTGGCGCGTCAACCGAATGCTACTCCCTCACCATCAGGACAAAAATAGAACAATTAAAAATGAAACTGTAATTTAATATTGTGAGTATTTTTGGACACTGTAAGAAAAATAGATTAGAAACAGATGTTGTTGAGGGACGTCCATCAAAGGACTTCATTAACACACTCAAATTCCGACTACTAAGGCTCGAGCGGGATAAGGCTGCGCGTGTTGACGAGTGCTCTAAGTGGACGTAAGAGGAAAGATTTATGTGACTGTAAAGAGAGAGGAAGTGAGGAGTAAGCGCAGGAAGGAGAGCATCAAAAAGGATGAAGAGCTCGCATCCGTCGTGTTAAAATGACACGTGCGTTCACTCAGCTGAGTCGAGGCGGACGCAGCAGGAAACAGCTTTGTTGGAGATAACTTCACTTCAACACACACACACACACACACACGCTCACATTTTTTTAAAGTTGTTTTCTCACACTGCTTTGGCTAATTGCAGGCCGGTCAGTGTGATGAGAGCTGAAAATGGGGCAAAGGTCAAGAGTCACTTTGCTCTAAAGTTACTACACGTGTGTGTGAAAATGGTGTGTTATCATGTGTGTGTGTGTGTGCACATGTGTAGAGCTAACATCCCGCCGTCCAATTTTTTTCCCCCATGTCAAAGTTTACCTAATGAGTTTTTTGGCTCTCGTTGAGTTTTTCTTGTGTGCATGTGCAGAATTTTGTCGTTTGTTTCGAACATAGTAAGTCTATTCAGTGACATTCGCACCACCACCAACACCCTCCGTCATTAACGCACTTACGTATACAAACAATATATCACGTGTCGACTTCTAATGGGTCAAAGCTTTGAAAATGTAACTGTTTTTTTTTTTTTACTTTTAGGTTTTAAGTATTATTCACAAATCAGTAATCATATACTTGTTATTAGTGAAAAGGCAATAGCAGATTATAACCACTTAACAAAAGACTCACCGATGGAGAGTGTAATGTGTAATGAATATGTTTGCCTTCATATCTTTTTGTTATTGTTGTCTTTTTCAATTAGAAATGTAACTTTGTAAACTGCTCACTCCCCACACCAAATCCCATAGAGAAAATGAGCATTTTAACAAGAGGGGGGCGCACAGGAGCTGCTGGTTTTCTGCTGCCTCTTTTGGGAAGATTTTATCATTTAAGTAAATCCAAACAATGAACGTCAAAAGCCGAAATCACAAAATAACACATTCAAACTAAATGATGGACACAGCTGGGGATCAACGACCCCTCTGTGCCGTGATGTAAAATTGTTGGTTTTCTCTATGGAATTTGGTGCAGGGAGTGAGTGGTTTACAGAACAACACAAACTTCAGTTTCCAGTCTGCAAACAGACTTAAGTAGGTATAGAGTTGATTGATGAGCCTTTTGTTAAGCTATATTTGACAACACCTGTGGTTGCTGTTGGTAACAGCAAGTAGGTGTGTACCATGAATGCAGTGAGCAGTGTGCACATCTTCCATTCTGTGACAGAAATACAGAATGGCGCATGTATGCAAAAGTAATTTAGATGAAATAACAAATATTACTGCATATAGAAGCATTTACAGAACACAAATACACTGAATGATTATTTCTTAAAAAAGTACATGGAAGGTTTAATTTATTTTTAAATGCCTATTCAATGTGACTGGTTTAAATAATGCTTAAAAACAAACCCCAGATTTATACACATACTGTAAGTGGAAAGCTTTACATCCCTCACAGAGATGCTCATAGCTTCCAGCATAAACTCAGTTACATCCTCAGCTAAAATAATCTGAGAAAGCAGTAACTGCAGACACTGTTCTGCTGCTCGTGAGCCAGCAGGAGAGCAGAAGATACATATATCACTGCTCCTTCTCTCTCTCCCTCATTTCTGCTGACTCCTCTTCCTCATGTCACTATCTGCTTCTCTTCATCTGCTTTTGTGCTTTCGTCCCACTCCCTTGCACTAAGTGCAGAGTTACATAAGCAAACAGAAAGACGATGCCTTCGGGCGGCGAGAGTCGTGGAAAAATGCAGAGGAGAAAAGGGAAAAAAAAATGAATAGGAAAGCACAGACAGACAGAATGATGGAGTTAAAATAAGGTATTCACTTAAGAAAACCACAGCTCCACTCCTAGTTGGGCTCCTGCTCCTATTGGCTATTATAGTGGCCAATAGGAGTCCAGGGGAGGAGCACTTCCTGTGAGGCCGAGGGGGGCCTCCTGTGTATGTGTGTGTGTGTGTGTGTGTGTGTGTGTGTGTGTGTGCGGGCAGTCAAAAATGTAGAAAGTATAGATTGCAATTTTCCTTGGTTATTTCTTTTACAACATGTACAGGTGCATTGTGTGTGTGTGTGTGTGTGTGTGTGTGTGCTGTCGGTCAGGGAATTTGTAAAATGGTTGTTTTATGAGGTCTCTGGATTTCTCTTGGTGCGGTATGTTATGTAAGCATACATTCAACGGCACGTGTGGGGAGGTGGAGTTCAGTCCTGTGCAGGGTTACTATGTTTTCAGTCATGCATGAACCACATGGAAAACCTGGCTACGTTGGTCCAGAGTTAATGTAAATATCCCAGTGGTTATTATTATTATTATTATTATTATTATTATTATTATTATTATTAATAATAATAATAATAATATTAATAACAACAATAATAATAATAATAATAATAATAAACTGTTAATCTATAATTCAATAGGCAGACTAAATGCACACACGCACACACAATGTTTCACAGTAGCCATTTAAAGGTAGTAAGTGAAAGTAAACACTCAGCTGTAATGTGTTATTCATAATGTGATAAATGTTCTACTGCATACCTGTGAGGTTTTTAAAGTTGCTTGATGACATTTGTCTCCGTATCATCACATCCCATGAGACTGAAACACATTAAAAGCACATTTGCACATTTTTGGCAGGCTCAGCAATTTTCATTCTTATAGTATGTGTACATTTGGACTCAACAATTGCTAACATCTGGATACTTATGTAAGAGCTGAGGGTGGGGATACTTTTATATGCTAGGTTCACAAATTGCTGCAGAGTATCAGTCCACAGAGAGAGACACTTAGGTCTGGATAATATCCTGTTCTTAAAAACACACACTCCTATATCCATAGAATGTGTCTGTCTGTCTGTCTGTCTGTCTATCTACCCTACCTTCCTACCAACCTACATATTACCTACCTACAGTACTATCTATCTACTTATTACCTACCTACCTACTATCATGCAGATGCTCTCTCAACAAGGTTCTATAAAATGAATGTATAAAAAAATAATTGCTCTATTGCAGAACTTGTGCAAGTTTTGGGCAGTATTACACACTTGTAATGGAGAACTGATGCTATGGGCCACATAAAAAATAATATATATATATATATATATATATATATGTATGTGTGTATATAAATGATCAAAATAAATCAATAATAATGTCTTTCAAATGGGGCCCTTGCCTTACATCACCTGGGGTTTATCGGTGCATGTCCGTGTTTGTGGTCATGGAGCTGCTCCGTCACCGTCTGGTTGTAATTCACAGCTTCTGAGAGTAATAACGTATAAACCGTACTGACCTCCTGCAGCCTGAACCTCCTGCAGCCTACAGCTGTGAATAAACATCTATGGCTTCACCTGTTTGTCCAATGAAACAAAGGCAGACACAATCATTTATTCAGTAAATAAAAGAATCCAGAATTTAATGCAAAAAGGGATGTCAGTACATTTAGATGTAGACAAAAAGTAGCTCATTGTGTATGTGTGTGTGTGAGTGTGTGTCTGTGTGTGTTTTGGCAGCATTCCCAAGCCTGATGTAGATAAAATGTGAGTACTTGAATCCCCAAAGGTGAAATAATGGCGTTGAGCCATAATGTACAGAATGTAAACATAGTTTTTCCTCTCCCTGTGTCTCCATATCTGAAGCAGTCATATTTTTCATCCCTCTCTGTCTAAGTTTCTTCTCTTTTTAAGAAAAAAAAACATTCTCTGGCTCTATCTCTTGCACATGCTCAGAAAAACAAACCAGAGGCTGCTGTACATATGTCCACGGTGTTTTGACAGTCTTGGAGTTTTTGGAATTGCTTCATACTCCCTTGAAGATTAACACAGTCTGGAACATAATGTACTATTACATACAGGAGGGGGGGTGGGGTGTGGGATGAAATCAAGTTTTCCAGAACAAAATCAACATCGTGTGTGCGCTAGTTTGATGCCGCCTGAAGAGGTAAATCCTTGGTCACCAAAATTTGATTTCAAATGACCAAATTGTGACTGCCAAACATCTGGATAAACTGCAAGGTGCAAGCATATTCAAAAAATACCAACAAAAAAACATACCTTTTATGCTTTTTTTTATTTTGGCTGTGGCACTTAGAGTCCAAAAGCTACAGCTGAAAATGTCAACGTCAACATCTTATTCCAGAAACCCTGGCCCGGCTGTGATAAGCCACAGACCTCATATATGAACACAGTTTTTTGTTACCAGTGTGCACTGACTCTGTGCAGAAAACGGTGTGCCACAGGGAAGTGGTTGGAAAACACACGGGCTTGGCTGTACAGTGGATTCTGGATGCTAGTGGTTACCAAAAAAATGTCTCCTGCTCACAAGGGCTGTCGAGGAAGCAAGTGACAACATAGTGCAGGGTCAGCGTAAAAAACATTTCAATATGTCCAAAAAAGTTTCTTGATCTGAACACAGGCAGACCACAATATGGGCGGATCTGATCCCCTTATTAATTGATAGAGCAGTGCTTTAGTGTTTCTCAATCCTGGTCCCGTGGGACCCCTCTCCTGCATGTTTTAGATCAGGGTTTCTCAATCCTGGTCCTGGGGACCCCCTGCCTGTTTTTTGATGTTTACTTGTCCGTCATGAGAGAGGGATCCAACCTCTGTGGCTGTTTGGGAGGTCCTGTAAAAAGTTTTTCCTGACTCGATCGGGTCTAAGGACAGACAGTGTCACTTGCTGTACAGACTGTAAAGGCCTTGGGTTCGCACTCTTGCCTTTGCAGCAAGAAGACCCGGGTTCAAGACCCGGTTGGAACAAGGGCCTGTCTGCATGGAGTTTGCATGTTCTCCCCATATCGGTGTGGGTTTTCTCCCGGTTCTCCAGTTTCCTCCTACAGTCCAAAAACATGCAATATGGGTAAATTGGACACTCTAAATTGACCATAGGTGTGAGAGTGGATGCTTGTTTGTCTCTATGTGGTCCTGTGATGGACTGGTGAACTGTCCAGGGATTGGCACAGCTCCACCCGCGGCCCTCTTGTGGAGGATAAAGCGGTAAATGGATGGATGGATGAATTCCTCGCTCCACCACACCTGATTTAAATAAATGGCTCGTTATCAGGCTTCTGCAGTGCTTTGCTGACGAGCTGACCATTTGAAACATCTCCAACGCACCTGATTCAAACGCTCAGCTCGTCAGCAAGGTCAGCAGAAGCCTGATAACGCGCCGTTTATTTGAATCAGGTGCTTTGTCGCAGAGAAGAGTTCAGAGAAGCTGCTTGTGTTTGTTATCCCTCTCACTCTGAGCTCATGTGTCAGGGTTTTTTTTTTAATAGTCACATCAATCATCAGATCAAATCACAGATATTCCGCCCTCAGAACAGGTTCTACAAATGAAAAAAAAACAAAAAAAACATTGTTCACCCTCATCCTCTAGGAAGACGCAGTGAAAGCTTCTGCTGATGTGATGTCATTTCTAAAACTGAACATTACACATAAATCAGTTTTATGGCGTGACTGTGGTTGATTTGAGGCCGCTTTATTTGGAGACTGTTTCAGTTTAAAAAACAAAGTGATGAGGACTGAATTTGATGTGCAGTTTTTATCTGCTAAAACCACAAGAGGGCGTTAAAAAAGCATAGAGATATAAACGTCAGCAACAAATAAGGGTCTGTCAGTAAAACTGTTGTTGTTTCTGTTTATTTTTTACATGTTTTACACAGTAAAGTCATGGCACAGTGCATTTGGTGTAAAAATATGTCGTAAAAATGTCAAGAATCAAATCTCTCTGTTGCTCTTGAAATCATATTCACATGGAGTTCTAGTGTGCGACCTCTTTTTATGAGAACAATTGAAACCAGACTCTGTTACAATTGTATGATATTATAGCACACAAGCAACTTTTCCTTTCAAATCTCTGCTTTTGTGCGTCTTCGAGAGAAAACACACTGCACTGACACAACTTGCATTAAAATGATCCATTTGTGGAAAAACGCTGAATACTTTCATCTATAGCTCAGCGTTAACACATACAACATGTGCCCTCGGTGCAACTGAGAGTTCACGCACCGAAGCAGCACAATAATTGGATCTCTAAATTATGGCTCCTGACATGTGCTATGAGTCATACATACATGCATGCATGGGGTCTTATGTAATGATGTTTAATGTTTCTGTCTGTCTGTCTGCACACACACTCACACACACACACATGCACAGACATGCACAGACTTTTCTACTCAAAGAACACACACACACACACACACACACACACACACACACAGTACACAAACAGCCAATGACGGCCTACTTATCTTTCCAAAAATAACCTAGAGGTTATGATCTCTAACTGATATGATAACCTGTTTCACTGAGACTCAACCTGTTTTGAGTAAAACAAAAACAGAAAAGTCTACTTTGTTGGTTGTGTCTTAGGCAACAATAAGAATTATACTAATCCTACATCACCGTCAGATTAAATCACTATAAAGACTTTCACTCTGTTCGTATTTAATGCTAAATACTAAATCTTTTTGGGGGGATAAGTATTGTAAAATTATTTGTAAACTTGTTACATTATAAGTATTTTTTTTTTCCTGGCAGTAGCCTATGTGATATATATGGTCTTTGCTGCCCTCTTCTGGTCAATGTGTATAATTTCATCAGTGAAAACATGGCAAAAAAAGAATTTTCCTTTCAAAGTATTTCCTTGTAATCTCATGTTTCATCTTTTGTTTTTTTTATCTTAAAAATGACATTTAAACATCTCTGTGAGACTCAAACAACCCTGGGGGCCAAAAAAAATCTATTTTTTTAGGGGAAAAGCAACTGTGTTTGTTTCTCTGTTGACATGGACTGATACATAGTCAGTCATCATCTACCGCTTTATCCTCCACCAGAGGGTCACGGGGGGTGCTGTGCCAATCTCAGCTACATCGGGCGATAGGCGGGGTACACCCTGGACAGTTCGCCAGTCCATCGCAGGGCCACACACAGATAGAGACAAACAACCATTCACTCTCACACTCACTCCTATGGTCAATTTAGAGTGTCCAATTTACCTAATCCCCACATTGCATGTTTTTGGACTGCGGGAGGAAGCCGGAGAACCCGGAGAAAACCCACGCACACACGGGGAGAACATGCAAACTCCATGCAGAAAGGCCCTTGTTCCAACCGGGGCTCGAACCCGGGTTTTCTCGCTGCAAGGCGAGAGTGCTAACCACTACATCACCGTGTGACCCACTGATACATAGTTTATAATATAAATGATTTTGCAGTGAGAAATACAGAAATGATTTGTTATAACTTGACATTAAGTGGTGGGCCACATTCAAATGCGAGTTTTAGACCTGTGCAAACTAAAATAAAGCAAAATGGGGCTCTAAATCCACTGAGGGTGCTGAAGGGTCATTAATCCACAATGCCACAACCTCCAGGTAGCCATACACTGGACTCTTGTAATGATCTTTATGTTGTTGTCACTCAGTCTTCGCTCAGCCGCCTCCAGTTATTGTGAAATACGGCTGCTCGCCTTTTAACAGACTCAACTATGATGGGAGCACATCTCTCCAATACTTTATTCTCTCCACTGGCTGCCTGTGAGTTCCCGTTCGCAAGCACAGGAGAGATTTACGACTATTGTTATCATTTAGTTTTTATTCTTGAGTGTTTTTAACTGGTATTTTGATTTATGTTTCACGTATTATTTCTTACCGTCTGCTTTTTAATGCCGTGTGTCTGTAATGCTTTTATTTTGTAAAGCACTTTGGTCACCTGTTGTAAAGGACTATAGAAGTAAAGTGCATTTACATTATATTCATCTATTGCTCCTCTGTTGTTCAGGGAAGTTCAGCCTCAAACCTGAACATGAACCTGTACGCCACCAAGAAGACAGCAGCCGAGGGCATGTTGGACATCGCTCTGTTCCTGGCAAACATCACTCACATGAAGACTGTCATCGAACAGGGAGCTGGATACAGGTGTGACACATTTAAATGTGACTTTGTTTTTGACCTCAAATCAGTTTTTAATGACGATGACTGAATGGAGTGTGTGTTTCCTGTCATTGTCCTCAGGTACTACGCTGCTGTGCTGACGCTCATCTCCTTCTCCCTGGGTCTGCAGATAGTGGCTGGAGTCTTGATCATAATCATTGGTAAGCGCTATCAAACGAGTCCGTTTACAGATCTCCCTCTTCAGAAAGCCACCGTCCACGTTTTAATCCGTCACATTAACACACTAATTCACACATTCTTTGTATCTTGTCGTTGTACTTTTGTGTGTATGTGTGTGCCTGTGTGCGTGTGTGTGTACGTGTGTTGCAGCGCGGAAAGACCTCAACGACGAGGCCAACCACAGACGCCTGGACAGTCAGAACAACTTCCTCACCATCCTCATCTTCCTCATCTCTGTGACCAACATCTTCATCTCTGTCATGGGGATGGAGAGAACGGGCCTCTTTCCCAGGATGCATTTCTGATGTACAGAACACACACACACACACACACAGAAAGACAAAGAGAAAGAGGAGTGTGACTTACTGCTCTACTTACTGAACTAACCTGCCACAGTATTAGTCTACTCTGATATCTTAAATGTCATTTATTCAGTGTGAATGGAAGCCAAATGACCAACTAGACCTCTGTGTGTGTGTGTGTGTGTGTGTGTAGCTCGTCTGGAACTGACCCTCCTCCCCTCTTGTCAGCGGTGTTTAAACTTCCTGAACAACCTGGTCACAGGCGTCATCTTCCTCACCCTCATCACCAACATCATCAAAGCCGCGTTTGGCACGCAGCGCAGCTGCCTGCTGCAGTGGCTGTTTCAGCGTTTCATTCTATGAGACGCGGTCACAAGTTAGTATCTTACTAGTAATGTTTACTCGTGGTGCGTTCAAGCGTGTGCTTTGGAGCTAAATGTAAGAGAACGTGCAAATAAAGTCTTGAGGGAATGCTTTAAGATGATTTGACATGCTTTTCCTGCCAAGAGCAGAGTGTAAAGTCTGTATAATAGCTTGGCATAAAAACTACAGACAAGGGGAAACTACGAGACTGCTTTATTTTATCTAACGATAACAAAGTCTGCCGAGCCTCTCATCGAATTGTGATTGTGTTCAAAGAGAAAAACAAAACACTCCATAGGCCATTTGATGTCCAATTGATTGCCACTGTTTTCTGCAGGTGACTTGACTGTCAAACACATATTTCTGTGTTTGCACTCACTTGGTCTAAAGTATGTGTTTCCAAAATTCAGCCTTTAATTGTTAAACAGAAATGAACCAGAGACTCATCATGAGTCACCATGTCACACAAACTGGACAGAGGCTGGAGGGTGTGTGACTGTGGACTGTGAGCGAATTTGCTGCTTGTGAGGACTGTACCATTGTTTGCATGGGGTATGTGTGTGTTTAAAATGTTTGTGTGTGTGTGTGTGTGTGTGTGTGGTAGCCCGCAGGGACCTGAACGTGGTGTCCAATCAGAAACGACTCGACTACCTGAACAACCTTGCTACGGGCGTCATCTTTGTCGTCACGGTGGTTAACTTCTTCGTCAGCTTCTTCGGATCGAAGAGGACCGGCTTCTTCCGCTGGCTGCTGGCTCGACTCCACTTCTGACACACACAAACACACACATTCACACAATTCTTGTGCTTGAAATAGTTTGTGCACTTGCAATTTATAAAGAAAGTTGAAAAAAAACAAAACATTAAATTGTATATATGTTATTCATTCATTCAATGAAAGGTGTTGAGCATTTGAATCATGCTTTCATGCTGTAATCCTACTAAAATTCACTTTAACCAACTGAACATCTATTTACAGTGATTGTACATTTGCCCAGTTGTGTGTGTTATACTGTAGTTGCATATCTATCTTTGCCAAATGTGAGATGGACACATAGTAAATGTGTGTTTGAGATATAGAGAGTGTGTGTGTGTGTCTCTTTGTGTGGTGTTACTCATGTTGTGGGGACCTGAACACAGTCACGCTGGTTAATATTGAGCTACTGCCCTCTGAAGTCACAGAGACACCACTGTCTGTGTGTGTGTGTGTGTGTGTGTGTGTGTGTCACAGGACGCCGGGACCTGAATAACTCTGGTCTGCAGATGCGCCTGGACTATCTGAACAACGTAAAGACCATTATAGTCTTCATCACCACTGGCCTCAACTTCTTCATCAGCACGTTTGGCATGCAGCGCACAGGATACTTCCCATGGCTAATGATGCGCTTTCACTGATCCACACACACACACATGGTTCATTACTTCATAGTCTACCCATTTGACACGTGGCATCACATCACTGATTGTTAATGATGAGGTTCTTTTCCAGTTTAGAATAAAGGTGAAGGCCAGTCACATACATACATGTTGCATTACCTGCTCTTGACCAGAGGGTGGCACCATAATTTAACCAATATTCTGGTCTGTAATAGAGGAAACCTCAAGGACTTGACATCATCATCATCATCATCATGCAAACTACATTTTTATAGCCACTTTTAAAAATGCATCTCACATGTACTGTAGTTTAACATTAGACAAAAACATAAATATTCTATTCTGTTCTGTTCTGGGTTTTTTTAAGGATGTGGGATGAGCCAAATTTGCTGTTGACATCACTGATCCTTTACCTTTTTCCCCCTCATCTAATGCTTAATAAACACTTAAAATAATATTCCTCAGTTATTTGTTTGCGTTTTAAAAAAAGAAAGTGAAACTGATCATGTGTATTATAAAGAAATATTTGACAATTAGAATACTTACAAATATGTTCTCTCATGTTTGGATGACTTTTTAAAAAACTTAAATGTCAGAAACCACAATTCACGATTTTGTTTAATGCTGTGCCAGCATATAACTTCATTGTGAGATTCAAACCTGTAAGTGTTTGCTATAAATTATGCAACTTTCTTCTCCCTAATAAAACAGTTTCAAATAAATTAGCTTCTGTTTTGTTTTTTTCTGTAAACTACGCAAAACATTTGAATCTCCCATCATATCTTGTGTCTCAAGAAACTGGTGGGAATTAATGATCCAATAATATATAGGAGGAACAGTTCTCAGGATTCTTTAGTCAGAGGAATAAAAATAATAAAAAGAAGCCCCTGGCTGCTACACTCACCAGTAAATGTTCTCATTGACGGTGTTTGTGGAGACATTTCAGAAGAGAGCGCTGGTTCACCATTCCTGCTCTGTTTCTCTCAGGGGGAACTTTAGCCAGCAAACTATTTATACCTCAGCTGTGTGACTGACTGGCGCCCAGGGAACTGGGACACTGTGTGTGTCTCTGTGTCTCTGTGTCTTTGGTCAGTGTCTGGCAGGGGACACGTCTTTCAGATGATGTGTAATTGTGTGCGTGTGTGTGTTTGTGAGGTCAGAGTCAGCAGCTACTGTATGAAAATATGCCACATACTCTTTATACACTTCCTGCAGAAAAGTAGAAGTATCGATAATTTAACCTTAGTGTGATCAAAGTGGTCATCGTACTGTCAAATGAATCATGGGATTTTCTGTCTCCTGGCAATATTCACAGGAAAAAGAAGTTTGCTGAATCCTATGCCTACCTCTAAATGTGTGTATGTGTCTGTGTCTGGGCAGCACAAAATTATTAAGAAAAGATATTTTTTGTAGGCATTTAAGTGGTTATTATTAGTTACACCTGTTTTTGACATAATCAACCTGTCTCCTTTAAATAATGCATTTATTTTAAATACTGAAAAAAAAAATGTTTAAGGCTCCTAATTTCTATGTATAACCTGTAACCAATGAATGCAAGGTGGCCTTTTCAAATGTAACGTTCATTTAGCTCAAAGAGAGTAGGCTATGTGGCGTCAAAGGATTAATATAGGGCTGAATCATTTAGGTAAAATATGTAACAGCGACTTTTCTGACATGTATTGATTTGTGATGTGATTGTGATTCACGCTTCAGATACATATTTACTGTGACAGCCACATCCACTGCTAAGTTATGCTACATTAATGCAAGGATGAGAACTTAAGATAGACAAGAAGATAAGACAAGACAGTCCTTTATTAGTCCCACAATGGGGAAATGTACAGCAGCATAGAAAGTAAGAACAGTAAGTCTATAAACAGGTAAAAAATAGAATATACATTACATTAAGTTGTCAGAATATATACAGTATGAGCTGGTTATTTACAGTATAAACGGGATTGAACATGCGATATTGTATGTTAAAATACAGTATTTTGCACGTGGGATGAGAAATATGTTACATGTAAAGATGTAAACTCTTTCAAACATAGTATTTTTAATTGGCAAAGGACATACAGCACTCATAAATGGGAAAATAAATATTAACACTAACTGTGAGTGTAACAGGCAGGAAGTGCCAACTATTAGTTTTTTGAAGCTTTAGACCGAGATTCCTGAGTGTCTGACGTCTCATAATTGTATTTTTATGTACTGAACCTTTACATTTCACTGGGTAGTATAGTATAAGTATAAGTATAAGTAAGTATAATGTAGAAAGGGAAACACAACATGGACTACAGGTGATGTTAGCATTGCTAAAGCTAACACATTGCTAAATGGTTGTAAAAAAAGAAGAAGAAAGAAGGTAAAATAGCGTTTTTTTACAGATACAGAATATGACAAACATGATGAATGGGTGAGGTGGGTGTTAATGGAAGAGGAAGACATGAGGAGATGAGAAGATGAGGAGGAGAAAGAGGAGAGGAGGGAGGGAGAGAAGGAGAGAGTGGGATACTTACGTCCATTACGTGTCGGGGGCGCGCGCTCCACCGTCGTGACGTCACGGGAGCGCCCGAGCAGCGGGGGAAGCCACCAGTGGTAGAGGCTGGCGAAGACGGAAAAAAAGAGCGGAGAGAGAGAGACAGACAGAAGACAAGAGCAAGACAGCGACGCTGGTCTCACCTCAGCTGACCGTCTGTGCCGTTACCGAGCGTCAGTGACAGCTGCAGAAGGAAGACATGTAGAGGAGAGACGTTACTGCTTCACTAACTGCCCTTTTCAACACTGACGCTTATTTCACAACCGAGGACAGGGACGTTAACAGCCGCAGTGAGTACTGGAAGTTCAGCCTGTCTGTGAGTCTGTGTCTGTGTGAGTGTGAGTGAGTGAGTGAGTGTACACATACATGATTTATTACATAGGCCTTCGTGTGTGAGAGTGTCTGTGTGTGTGTTTATGTGCTGTAGTCACTTCTCGGTCCACCTCACATGTGTGTGTGTGTGTGTGTTTGTGTAGCCCCCGTTTTAACGGTTACATGATTGTGCAATCACACAATTAACATTTGATGGCGGTGGTTTTGAGCTGCTGCTGCTGCAGCCTCAGGTCAGCTGTGGTAGTGGCACTGTCTGTAATCCGCCAGAAGAGGGCAGTGGTCTTTGTGTATCTGTTATGTACGATATTGTCACGCATAGCGATATAAAAGCATATATCACATGAGTGACTTTAAATTACTGGCCTTTTTGCAATAGTCGAGATGCTCAATTTAAAGATTCTCCATCGAAGGACTGTTCTAATGTGTACCATTAGGGGCCTCAACTCAAATGACCTGGGGGCCACATGAGCTTCACGCCTGGTCTGTAGGGGGCAGTCTAGCAAAGAAAAGTCCAACTTTGTGGGGGAAACCAATTGTTCAGTCAGGGTGGGCGATATTAGCTCAAAATTATATCATAATATTCCATCATGGTATCACGACGACAACATTTGTGACACAATCATTTATATACGACATAAACATTAAACACAAAAACAAACATTTAAGTAATGTTTTGCCAGTATTTTCTCTTTTTCTTACCTTTAATGGCTATATTTGGTAGCCATTGCTGTTGGTTAGCATAAACAACAGCTATGCCTTAAGTTACCTGTACAAATACAGATAAATGGTTCACACACTGCATGGCTTTAATGCAGTCTAATCCAGAATCTTGCTAGCCTGTTCTATTCATCCGTATTTGCACATTTTCTTCCTTTTTTTTACGTCCGACTTACTTAACCAGCAGTAGCTGTGCACCCAGAGGCTTCCTCAGGAATAACAAACCCAGCCTCTCGTTAGTGTACCTGTAGATGTGATTATCAGTGTGTTCAATGTGTTACAGGCAGCAGATAAAGTCAACATGAGTTTCTCCATTGCCGTCATCACGTAACGTTTTAAAGTTCCAGTGACATTTTGAAGACCTTGTTGTTGCCCCGACTTTATCAATATTTTCACGGCCAAGGACCCTCTACAAGCTAAAGAAAACATGGGCCCCATTTGAGAACTATTACTGTAGCTGACATTTACATGCACAGCAATAAACTCTCTATTGGCCTTATTTTGATGTTTACATGTGTTGCTAATAGAATAATCCATTCCTATTCCTGTTTACATGTCACAGAGCATGATTTGATTATACTCCTATCAGATTTTACAATCCATTCAGGACACGCACATGTCGACATAATGCAGTTAATTTCAGTAATGCTCCACATGTCTCAATCTAAATGTACCTTTTTTCCAAGTACAACCTTATTTAGGAGGTAAAGTAATCAAAGAATGGCAGTTTATCATTCAGACTATTGTCTTAATTTGGTTAATCCAGAAATATTGCTGTCCATGCAAACATAATCAGTCACACTGTCTCCTGTGATATTACTAATATTCCCACTGGGATGTAAAGTGTGCCTGTTGTAGTGAATACGTTTATGTTTCATCCCCTGCCATTACATTCCCACAGGGACTTCTGCTTGTGTTGCAGTATTTCAAACAAGATCCCTCTTGCACCTCATGTTTGAGCTCTGAACTTACTCAAAATAAAAAAAGACACAGTCTATGCATGTCTCCATACTTGAGCACGTCTTCATTGCTGTCAAAGCTGCACAGGACTAGTGTCAACAGCCAGCTGAGCAGAGGTCGCTCCCCACGAGTGAAAGCCCGAAAACAGACAAACCAGATTTATTTAAGCAAAGCATTGAATTAATGATTGTATTGATGAGGTGGAAATCTACTGCGTTTGTTTTGCAACACTCATGTTGTGAGGGAGGAGTAGGGTGTTGAAGAAGGGGGGGGGGGTAAGACAGACCGTGATTTCCCTCATGTTCCAGCAACAGCTCAGTTTCTTTGCAGTGCCTCTCCTCTGGGAACACGAGTCAGGGAACTGAGCCGCTTCCTTCCTCTGAGGTTATTGTAAACACTGGACATTTTTAAATGTCCCGGTGCTGCACGCCTCAAAGGGTAAACTTTATTCTAATATTTATTTTGGGTTGTCAGAATGTTTTCACGGTAGTTTTTAGAAACTGAGTCTGACCTGATAAATATTGATGAGCCTCTCTGGAATGCCGTCAGACCTCTCTATAATACATACTGTATGGACCATTCAATCTTTAGTGATTCATTTAATTTATGTTTTTTTTTTTTCCCTGTTATCTGATAGGTAGGGAATTCACAATGAGACTGGGTGAGAAATGAGTGACACCAGTGATTCACTAATGTTGTCAGATGCTTAAATTAACAATCAGAGCTGTTTTCTGGCAAAAACAAATCCCTTTTGTGCACAAAATGTAGAATATTGATGTTGCCTTGTAGGAATAGTCTGCTGTGGCTGCAGGCCGAACAGTTCGACTAGACCAATTTTAAAAGTACTTGTACTATTGACTTGCATACCAACGTAAAAAAACAAAAAACAGAGTTGCTCATAAACAAAACAACATGAAAATATTGCACTAATTAATGTTGCGCACACGCCCAGTTGTTAAAACACAGACTACTGCACAATCCTCAGGCATCATTGTTATAGATAGATAGATATATAGATAGATCACTTCTCTTCCACTAACTACCTCACTTTCCTGAATTACACTTCCCTGCTTTTGAGTTAATTGTTGAATCTTTACAGTACATTTCCCTTATTTGTTACGTAGGCAGCAGCAGCAGCAAAGATCAGATAAGTACGTGTACTGTGTGTAATGTGCATGGAATGGGCACCATTTCTCCTGGGTGTTTATGCATTGTACATGGGCGTGTACGAGTCACTGTGTGTGTGTGTTAGCTCCTAATTGTCTGCACGCGCTTTGTTTCGCCCAGTCTGTGCCGCAGATTAATTTCCTGTGGTACACAACAGAGTGGAGCTGATGCTATCTGTCGCTTATCAGTGTTGTGCTCTCCAGTGTCTGAACTGTATTATATATATATATGTTATTGCAGGACAGGACTCGTGGCTTGGTCTCTCTCTCTGGCGTATCTTGCCCAGACATCTTCTGCCTGACACTATATTCACTGTCACAGACAAATGCTGATATTTTCTCCTCAGTGTAAATGTGCTGCTGGTGTTAATTGATAAAACGCCCTCTGTGGTTTTGGCTTCTTTAAATTCATTTAAAAACATTTCCACATCCCGTAGAGCTTATTTCAGTCTGCACAAAATGATCAGTGATGATGATGATTAGTGATATATAATCAATAAAATGCCCTGTTATCGCGGATCAGAGCCAGACTACTCAAGACACAGTACTGATAAGCAAATGGCAGCATTGCATGAGTTATTTATTGCACAGCAAGGCTAAATGAATCCTGTTAAACTCCACTGCACTGTGACCAATAGGGCCACTATTTATCAAACCGGTGTGAAAATGGATAGAAATATTATTCACTTTCCCTCATACCATATGTTTCTTATGAATAAGAAGAGATTAAGTTTATTTAAAAGCTCTACATATCTCCCTACCCTTTCTTTAATTAACCTTGTGTACAGGTAGTTCCCACACATGAGTCACGGGAGATTTATTTTGGGTCACCAGATACAATTTAAACATTAAATAAAATGCTGTTGTGATTTATTTAGCACTCATATATTTCTTGAAAATGGCGTTTTTTTATGTAGATGGCAGTAAAAGAAGTCAACAATGCACAAATTCAATTGGGTTGTGATTGTCATTTAAAAAAATGGGTGCTACCCAAAATAGAACGTTTTGGGAAAAATTGTATTAGACTTCAAATGACTTTGTTGTTGTTAGAAGTTAAATTACCACCAGTAGCTGCTACTTAGTCTTGCTTTTGTCCTTACAGAGACGCAACACTGATACTAATAGGGTTTTTGAAGATAATTCACCTCACCTTTGCACTCTTTCAACAGTAGTCAGCTTTTCACTGAGGGAATGTTATCGGTGCCCTGATAAAGCGGCGGTAAAGGTTAAAAATGTTGAATGTGTTGAACAGCGCTTCATCTCTTTAAATCATCAGGCAGAGTAGATGCAGAGTAAGACTGGCTCTCCCCTTCAGCGAAGCTGTCAAGCTGATTTTCAGCGGCATGTGAATCCCCCAGACAGCACCAGCGAGTTCTTTCCAGTCACATCATCATAATCACACAAGTAATAATAATGTTTGCGTGGAGTGTAATGTGTTTTTATGAGCCCCGATCCTCAGGCGAGAGACAAACTTTTCAAATTCAGCTCCCACGCTGCCTGAAACACAAGCTGGCTAAGTATAGGTTGAGTGGTGTGTTGCTTTGTGCGGCGTGACAGACGGATGTGTGGTGGTTGTCACACAAATAGAACATGCTGAACACCTTCAGGAATGCTGATGGAGAAAAAGAGAGGCTGTGAGAAGGAGTGAAATCATCACGGAGGAAAGTGAGAGTGGGAGAGGTAACAGGGAGAGACGAGTTCATGCGTTTAGATAAAACCTCTGTCTCTTGTATTAGGTAACACAAAAGTTGCCTGTCATGCCTGCTTAGCTCGAGCACTGGCGTCTGCTCAGTTCTGCTCATTTTGTTTTCCCAGCAGTAACTTCACTGTTTTTGGGTCATTCAGAGTGTTCAGTTTCTGTTTTTGCTGAAAACTGAAACTACATACAATCTCCTCCGTATGCCATGAGCCCAGTGTCAAAGATCTGACAGCTTAGCTGGTGAAAATAATAAGGCATTAGCTACTAAACAGCCTAATACTTCCCTCAGGATTCACTGGAGACCATCACCAGAGTTTTAGTTGACTAATCAGCTCTGTTGGACATTTTGCAACCTTTCACATTTAGCAGACCCTGGTTCTGATAGCGGCTGCACTGCCTCCATTCACCATGTGGAGACCCAGCTCACTGATTTTCATCTACACCACAGCAATGGTTGCTACTGGCCAGTAGCACGCTACTGTCATTGCGCTATTTACTCATTTAAAAGGCCAATTTTGCAAAAACAACAATTAAAAGACTGTTGCTGGACCAATTTAATGTAATGTGGAATCCACAGCATGTTGAGCTTAGAGGTGCATTCAGTGATCCTCGTAAATTTCATCACAAAAAAACACTGCCACCTTGTGGTAGTAGATGTTCAATGAATTAGGTAACTATTGGCGGATTTGAGAAGTATCGAAATACACTTAATGTTTTTTAAAGTCGATTAATGGGCTTTCAGCTTTTTCATGCTTTTTTCACAATTTGTATTCTGTCATTCTTAAACATATCAGTGGATCTCTACTGTGAAGTTTGCTGTATTTACTTAAATGATCCTCTTTCTGCTGCTATTAAAGGTTTCAGATTGAGTTTTTATCTTCCAAGCATATGAATGATAAAACTGGAGTTCTGTCTGTCCTCTGCCGTGCCAACACACACTGGATCTGCCCAAGTACAAGTACTTGGCATTCTGCCATGGAGAAATTCCTAGTAGCCTGGTGTGATATTCTAGAATTTTGTGAGGCCTAAGACAACACAGTGTGTGTGTGTGTGTGTGTGTGTGTGTGTGTGTGTGTGTGTGTGTGTGTGTGTGTGTGTGTGTGAGGAAGCAGTGTGTGGAGGGGAGATGAGATTGTACTGTTAGAAAACGGTGCAGGAAGGCCACACAGGCACAAACACACACAAAAAAGGAGCTTTATGTCCTGGTGTTTCCTGCATGGGGTTTTTAGACATAAATGGGGTGAGGTTATTTTAGTTCTGGAGCTCTCTCCTGGGCTGTTTTGAGATCAGATCCAGTAGGTAGAGTGGCTTTAATTGGGTATGTTGTGGTTGCAGTGCAGTACGTGATAAAAGGGCGACTGAGCGAAGTCACAAATGCAGTTGCTTTTGAGTGAGGGCTGATGGTTTTGAACTTTGCTGCAGTCAAATGGATCTATATTTGTCAATTTGTCTGTCTTTGAGCAGCATAGTCCAGTAAGTGGAGGAAATATTGGGATTTGTGGGAAAGTAGGTTATGTTGCATGGAACAAATGATTAGATTTTGGTGATTATCCAGATGCAGGACAAAAAAATCTTCAGTGTGGTTTTGCATTCTGTTCGTGGCTTCTTTAGGTTACAATAGGAGATTAGATGATTTCAAGTTGTTACAACCGGCTGCATTCAGTGATTGTTTTCAACAAGTAATCTGCTGTAGTTGTTTGGTCCAGAAAATGTCAGAAAATGTTATCACAATTTCTTGTTTCAATGATTTTGCTGTTAAATAGAGTGAAGAAACCAGAAAATATTCACATTTAAGACGCTGAAGATTTATAGAGCTTGTTTAAAAAAAACAAAAAAAACACTCAAACCAGATAATTGATTATTATTGAATTATTAATTGATTAATAGATTACTAGTTGCAACCCTCAAAAGCATAAACTTATATATGTAAACAAAAAGATCTTTACCCAAGTTCCAATCATTAATGCTTGCACACAGCTGTCAGCTGACCAATGACCAGACTCCATCTGTAAATGATGTCGTACTAAGAGAAACTTCATGTCTTTAAAGTCAGAAACAGACGCCACATTGGATTTTCACAGTTGTGTGAAACGGCAAGGGGTGTAGGGGTGTTATGCTGCTTGACAAATGGGTCTTAGACGGTCATATGCAAGTGTTTGCTGCATCTCATGATTCAAAGTGCGTCACACATTCCGAGTGCTTTCAATTTTTTCTTAAGTCTGTATTTTTGGACCTGATATGAAATTTTTCCAAAACAATTCCAGCAAATTCAGTTAAAAGTGCAGCGATGAAAAACATTTTTTGTTGTTGTTGTCTGGTTAATACAAAATCACCAGCTGGAGGTTATGTGTTTCTGTGCATCCCCCCCACCACGAGTCCTCTCTGAGTCTGAAACCACCACGGATAAATCGTCACCCTGTGGTACACACTGGTGGTTTATTCATATGACCCTTAGACTTGAACTGTAGAAAAGGCAACAGTGTGTGTGTTGTGGTTTCCATCAGGTCCTCAAGCCAAGAAAAACAAAAATGATGTGCGTGTTTGCGATAGATGAATGACCCATCTAGGCTGTACCTCAAATTCTGGGATAGGTTCCAGCTCCCTGCAATCCTTATCTAGATAAACAGTTGAGACGCAGATGATGGTTTTACTTTGTGTGTGTTTGCCTAAACACTTGTTTCACATGTGGCTTAAGAAGATACAGTAAATCATATGAAACTGTATGACTCAGGAAAGATACAGTCAGCACTGAATTGTTGTAATATGAAACCTTCTGGCCACAGAGGAGTGATTATGAATTCCCTTCTGGGAAAAACAAAATATCAGCAGAGGAGGTGAATGATATTTTCCAAGGCCTTCATCTGAGATGCCTTTGAGCAAGGCTTTTAATCCTGCAACCCACTCAGCAGAGGCAGGTCATGACCAGCCAGAGTGCTGGTGTCTGTTCGATAAACGTTTAAACACAGGCTACAAAAAAAGAAGCCAGACACACTGTGTTTTTTTTGCTTTATAGAAAGTTTAGGACATGAGCGTATACATTATGTACAGGTCAGCAAGTCGAGAGTGGAGGAGGAGGAGGAGGAACGCGAGGAACGCACCGTCTCAACACACACAGCCTCTGTCCCTACAGTCTCACATCAAATGAAGCATTAGATATGTGTGTGGTTCGTGACATGATCACTCAGAGCCACTCACAGCTGATGTGTGCTCGTCTGTAAGCGTGCTGTTGACTGTTTCCAATGTTTGATACAGCTGTGCATATACGCCTGCACAGCTTTTGCTCATTGTACACGTATTTAAGCAGCGCCGCTGTGAGTAGCTGTGAGTTTGTAGGCGGCTCCCTGGCCTCTTTCTATCCAGGTGTGTGTTTTTGCCCCGAGGGGCCGAGAGAGCAGATGGTCCCCATTTAAATTCAAGTGTCTGTTACTGGCTGTCAGTGAGAACTCCCCGCCCCAAAGATCTGAGCCTCGCAGAACATAAGGTTAAAAGATTCACGTCTGGGTAGGGACCTGAAGTACAAGTGCGGGTAGATGAAAAGGAGGAAACCAAAGAGCTACACTGGTGATCAGTTTTCAACTGAAATGATAATTACTGAAGTTAGCAATCTTTAAAAGGCTGCATGTTCAGACACAGTATGTCTTCTGTAAACCGTAGCTTTTAATGATTCTTTTCAAATTCGATTACTAAAGTAAAATGTGGATCAGTGTTTTTCAAGCCTAGTAATGACAATGTTCTCAAATGTCTTGTTTTGTCCACAAACCAAAAATTATTCCGTTTTAATGATTTCTTTGTTCTATCAAGCAAAGAAACCAACCAGAACATATTCACATTTATGAAGCTGAAACACTGCTGACCACTCTAAATCACTTTTAGTAGATTTATCCCATATCCACACACACAAACATTGTTTTCCTCTTTCCTGTTGTATATGCAAACAAATATAAGCAATCTGAAAACAGTTTCTCTGGCATCCATGACTAACACGTAGAGCTTATAAATTCCAATTATTTTGTGTGAAATGTAGAGTGTATGGTGTGATGGGAATGAAATGTTAATTACAACGCTCTGATTTTGTTTTCATGCACCAACTGTATATGGTGAGCAAACTATAGGTGGACAGATTAATACATGTGATCCGTCCAGCTGGTAAACAGAATACTATCCTGTGTCAACATGAAATCAGCAGATTGAGCAGATCATCTACCATCACCTTGTTGATTACAGCTGCAGGACAGTGGCTTTGAGAGAGAGCGAGTGTGATCTGAAGGAGTTGTAATAGCTGGTGAAGAGACAAAGCGAGCCTGTGTGATCATAAGAACTGACATAAACACCGGGCGATGCTTGTGCCCGTGGCAGAGTCTGTGGAGGAATCCAACGATTTCTGTGGACTGAAGATGTCAGCAGCACATTTTTTTGTCGTCATATGATATGATATGATACTTCAGTAAATGGAAGCAGTAAGTCTTTTTTGTAGATTCACTTGTAGCTGCTCAGTATCACTCACAATTTTTTATACTACTGTGTGATGAGAATGCAAAAATTATTTGGATCTGTGTCCTCAATACATTTTTTTGTGGCATTGACGAAGTGTGCGGGCTCCACCTCCTTCTGCACCGATACAAACGCACTACACACAGATAAAATCAGTTTTACTGAAAGGTACTTGGATCAAAACAATAACTTCAATAATAAAATGGATACTTGTTATTTGAACCGTTGACTAAATCTCTTTCTTTTGTCTTGTTCTAGGTGATTCCATCACCCCAGGCCTTGTGGAATAACTGGCTCCGTTATTTGCAGGGATAGCCTGTTTATTACCGTTTTCCAAACAAAGCCCATGGATTTCACTGAGGGGTCTGGAGAAGCCTTGATCACAGCCATGTCAACGCTGCATCAGAATGTTTTAAGTCAAGAAGCCTGACATTAGACAACTCTAGTATTTCAGATTTTCTTTCTGGACATCGACGCAGTTTTTCTCAGGATATCAGCCGACTTTCACGTTTTTTGCTTCACCTCAATTAATAATTTGACCCTGTTTTTCTCCCTATTATTCACCACCACATTGTCGCACCATGTACGGTAGTTCGCGTTCCATCTCAAAGCTGGATGTTGTTGGATCCAATGGTAACGGTTCAGTTTCTGGGAGTCCGGGTCGCTCCCCGCGCCTTCCTCGCTCCCCGCACCTTGGACACAGGAGGAACAGCAGCAACAGCTCCACCGGCGGACTAACAGGCTCTGGTAAAACTCTGTCCATGGAGAATATTCAGTCTATTAACGCTGCCTACGCCACCGGGGGTCCCATGTACTTCTCGGACACAGCTGATGACCCGGTCGGGATTGGGAGTCTGGGCAGTGGGCTGAATCCCACAGTGCCTAAAACCACTATGACCTTGGGGAGGGCCGGGGCCAGGGTTCCCTACGGCTTGAGGACAGCTGTTATGGGGAGCAATCCAAATATAAACACTGGAGGAGTGGTCATGCCCACTGATGCTATAGCCTTTGGAGAAGTTCAGAACCAGTCTCCACAGGCAGCTACTGTGCCACACTCCATGAGACAGGTGCGACCCTGCTGTGTCTTCTTCTACTGTTGATGTGATAAATGTTGATGTGGTAAAAAACAAACTACTACATACGTTACATAACGCTCCATACCAGTTCTTCTACTACTACGTACTAATTAACATGTTATATCTTATCGTATCTTAAACTGACACAATGTAAGCTCAGATTTCAACCTTCAAATAATGTCACCAAGATTATTTTCATGGTACGTCACCATTCAAAAGGGTCAATGGCACTTCTGTCATTTCCTACACTGGCACCAACTTCCGTATTTAGTTCAGAAGAACTACAATATTCTACTTTACTTCAAATGTCTTGTTTTGTCCACAGACCAAAATGATTCTCTTTGAATGATTTCTTTGTTATCCGGAGCAAAGAAATTAATAAAATTCTCACATTTAAGAAGATTAAACAATCGGAAATCTTGTTACAGCTGTAATGAAATGCTATTGTACAGGCTACCGTTCCTGGTCTGAAGACATGGTTGTTTGTACATTAGAAGTCCTGCCACAAGTTCACCAGTATCACTGTCTCATCAACAAATGCACACGTTATCATAACGTGTATTCTACGACAGCTGTAAACAAACAGTACTGTTTTCCAACTGTGGGGGAACCCGAGAGGAAATCCTACATTGTGTTACTTAAAATAGATAAGGCCTGCCCTCCCACTACCTAAAAGTTTGTCTCTCTGTTTTCCTACATCTTAGTTAACCCTTAATTCCATAACAAGCACATCGCTATCACATTGACACACTTACACACAGTTTGTAACTTGTATGTATTTTGTGATGATAAGGTTTCTAAAGTATTTTTTTTTATTTAAAGTTTACCGTTAGACATTATTTTGGTAACGATCACAGAAAAGTAGATACAAAGTGTACAACAGTGGCGTTCACTCTCAGTTATGTTGTTTTCCTGACGTGTTAACTTGAGGTTTTAATGTGATTTGTTGTGTACGTTTGAAACAGGTGAGAGACGGCGCCATGTCAGACCTACAGATGCAGCTAAGAGAAGTGCTGAGAGAAAACGAACTGCTACGCAGAGAAGTAAGGCCATTTTTGACATACGATGCTCTCTCCTCGCAGGGAAAAAAAAAACATGATACTTTAAATATTTAGTGTTTTATGCATGCAGAGTGCAGCTATATGCAAAAGTAACGAGTGGAGAGAAATAAAACATAAGCGGTTCTATAAAAAGTACAACAGAAGTATCCTATTGGATTTACCTTAATAAACACTTATTAAATCAAAGTCGCAATGTTTTATGACTATTTTTTTCACAGCTGGAGGCGAAAGAATCCAAGCTGAGCTCCTCCATGAACTCCATTAAGACGTTCTGGAGTCCAGAACTGAAGAAAGAGAGGGCGCTCAGGAAGGATGAAGTCACGAAGATGGCCGTCTGGAAGGAACAATACAAAGTGGTGCAGGAGGAAACACAGGTAGGACGATCCATCTGTTTGTGTTTCTCTACAGGACAGTGACTTAAATCTTTGGACTGACTCTGCTGGTTGCAGGAGGAAAGCCAAGTGTGTTTTTAGGAAACAGAAAGGAAATCATTTCATGTTCAAATCCTTGCTATAGAGGAGGTTTATCCTCACCTATCATTGTTCTTGTGGAGAACTGTGGCGCAGCTCACAGGGGGGGGGGGGGGGGGGCACATCCTGATCATTTCATGGACTGTTCTGGTGGATTTGCGACCTTGAAGACGGGTAAACCGATAAAGCAGGCTGCCTTGTTGGGGACTCCCAGCTGTCTTTTTGGTTCAGAAGCCATCTGGATGAGATGGAGACACAGCCGGTCTGGCAGGAGGCTGAGATATTATGAAAGAGATGCAAACATGCACACATGCCGTCACTGGCTGTCTTGCAGTGTCAGATTTCTCATGCTGTCGTGAACCAGCGCATAGACAGCTCATACTCACTGGTTTTTATTTTAAGGGCATAATCACGTTATACACTTTGGTCATTAATTAACACTCTTGCTCTTAGCTGTGTGTGTGTGTGTGTGTGTGTGTGTGTGTGTGTGTGTGTGAGTATATTTAATTAATACTCACACAATTATCACACAATTAATATTTAATTGAATTTCATTGTGGAAGAACTTTTAAGAATGTAAAATGACATCAGCATGTGATAAATCACCGGAAGAAAATTAGATTTGTTTTGTTTTTGGCGTGCGTGTGTGTGTGCTTGTATACATCCGTAAATCAAAATGTCAAAATGTGTGTGTGCACATGAGCAACAGAGCAAAACAGCATTTAATAAATCTATAATGTATTTTACCTGCTTTAAAAATCTTTACACCTGCTCACACCCCCCTGCTTGGGTGTGTATCAATAATGAGCAAATACACATGTTGTGACATGTAAGAATATTTTCTAACTCGAATTGTGCTACACTCTCTCTCTCTCTCTTTATTCATCGCTTTGACTTTCAATCTCTGTCTTACGTTCTGACAAATCACGTCTTTTTAACCCAAGCCATCCTTTTCATTTCCTGCTCTCATTATCCTGTCACTCTCCTTCTCTTTACTTGTCCTCTTTCTTTCTGCTCATCGGTTTTTCTCTGTCCCCTAGCTCCATCTTTTTTCTCTCCCCTTCCTTACTCATTCTGCTTCTTTTCTTCTATTTCTGTCATCACATGGTGAGTCAGCTCTTGCGCTCTCTCTCTTTTTCTCTCCTCTCTTCCTCCTACCTTCCCTCTTCTTCTTCTTCTTCTCTCTGTCTTAGTGTTAGAAATCAAATTAACCGGCCAGTAATTTTTCGGCTATGTACGCACACACATTAACACACACAGGTTTGTGTAGCCTGTTCTTTTTAGGACACTGCATTGACTCTCATTTGGACACCCTAACACACACACACACACACACACACCCACACCCACCCACCCTGCTCAGGAATGCGTATTCCATATCCACACGTCTTCCTTCTTTCCTCCACACTTCCTCTGTTATTCACCTCCTCCTTCATGCCCTGCTCACTATCTTCACCTCTCTTCCACTTGCCTCTGTATTTATCTCTTCCTCCCACGTGCATGACGTCTTTCCTCTCATATCATTACAATGTAGCACAGAGACGCAGACGCTCCACGTCTCAAACTTGTGCTCGTCAGACACATTTTTCTTAAAACAAACAACTGCCAATAATTGATAATGTCATGAATTATCAATAAGGGTGAGCCTCTAAGTGGCCTCCTGGTCTTCATATGCATGTAGGTGGTGTAGTTTTGTCATGAGAGATTATAAAAATAGCAATTCACAAAAAATACTAATGATTGATTAATAAAAATTGTTACATTTTTTGAGATTATTACTGACAATTGGATAATTTTTTACTTTAGATGTGCAGAGGCCTGATTTATAGTTCAAAAGTTATTCCCTACCTGCTTATGAAATAAATAATATATACATAAACACTTGACCCTATAGTCTTGCATATTTTGATGCTGCCTCAGAAGATTAATATGGTGAAACTAATACAATAACAATAATTATCTTTACTTATATTGCTCATTCCAGTCAAATAAAACCAAACAAGCAATCAAACAGAAATAAAATATAATAATTACAATAATATCAAGTCACAATATCATAAAACAATGATACCAACAATATGAACCCAAATAAAAATCCATTAAATAACATTTGTATCTGTTAATTCATCAGCTAATGAAAATCCTTTACAATATCTTTTTATTTTAAATGCTTAACATTTTACAGTTTGAATGTGAGGAACTGCTGCTTCTCATACTTGTATAAAGTTGTCAGGCGATGTTTCGTCCTCAATGAGCTTTAAATTACGATTCTCTGCTTCTTTTACTGCCAGTTGATTTCTCTTGTTCCGCCACCCACAACCAGTCATTTTCTCTCAACCACTTTTCTTCTCATTGTCATGACACTCTCCATCTCTTTGTTGCCTGCCTCTCGCTCTCCCGCTCTCCCGCTCTCACTCTGTTGCTCCTCTGTCTCCTCACCCTCCATCTGGGCCCGTGGAGCAGCGTTGCCACTGAACACAGTTCAATAGAAGAGAGACACACCCTGGTCTCACAGATCTACTGATGTGACTACAGTGCAGATGCGCTTTCTATTCAGCCTGTAACACTGTGGGCAGTGTCGCCGTCACTCGCCTTTGTCATTCTCTGTGCACTGAAAGTGATCATGTTCACCCAGTTTGTTCCACCTCTTTGATCACAGCAGGTAGATTATGTTTTTTTTTTCCACAGAAAGAAAGTGAAGCATTGGAAATAAAAAGGGAAAAGATGACGGAATGTGTGGAATGTCAATGGAAAGCTCCACTTTCTATTTTCTTTCTTTGCTTCTCGCACAGTTTGACAGACGTACACAACCTTTGTCCCTTTCTTTTCTTTTTCCTCTGCCCTCCGACAGTGGTCAGCTTCCACTTAAATGCATAATAACAAGCTCCAGCTCATGGGGAAAGCAGCAGTTAGCATTCATGCTTGTATCCGTGATGCTTCAGCATCTCTGCATCAACTCACTCAAAGACAAATCCATGCAATATCATATCAAAATGGGCCCAGTTCTCCTGCAATATATCGGGATGTTACTTAAACAGACTGCATGATTTTTTTTTCCTCACTGGTTTATGTGGCATGTCCCAACAATGAATCATAGCCGTGAACAATAACAACTGTGTTTGCCTGTTTCCGGGGCTGTTTGGGTTTCTGTGGTCTACTGTACTGCAGGACCTGCCATGTGACATCAGACGCAGAATGCGTGTGAATGTGTGTGCGTGTGTGTGTGTTTTTCTGCATTTATGTGTACTGGTTGTGCATGTGGTGACTTGGATGCATGCATTTTATTATGAGAAAGAGAGAGAGGGAGTGGGAGAGCAGCAGGAGGAAATCTTTGTCCCTGCGTGTGTTGGCAGGCTTACGTGTGTGTGTGTGTGTCAGGACAAATAGGCTTTTTGTATCCACAAATGTGTGTGTGTGGTGTGTGTGGGTTTGCCTGTATGTATATATATATATATGTGTGTATATATGTATGTATATATATATATATATTTATATATATATGTGTATATATATGTATATGTGTATACATATATATGTATATGTGTATATATATATGTATATATATATATATATGCATACATTTTTGGTTTGTGGACAAAACAAGACATTAGAGAACGTTGACATTTCCAGGTTTGGTAAACACTGATCAAATTCTTTCAACACTGTCTGACATTTTACGGACCAAACAAGTACTCAATAAATCGATTATGAAGTGAATCGTTAGTTACAGCCCTGTGTTCACTGCATGTAAGTGCACATGGCGAAGGACCTGTATGCTCTTGTGCTTTGAGGACTGCTTTGTACTGCAGCGACCATTTCTATTTGCTATTTCTGTTTTTTATTTGCATGCAACTATTTGCTTGTCGTTAAAGCACTTGGCAGTGGTTTAATGTCAGAAGTTCTGTGTGTGTGTGTGTGTGGCTGCAGTAGTCTGTGAGGACACATTTTGATTCAAATGTATCTTTGTGAGCACATTTTGACTTTGTGAGGACATTTTTAGGCATTTTGGTGTGATGGTTAAGGTAAGGGTAAGGGGCGTTATGTTTATGAGTGTCTTCATGAAGAATGCTGTACAAGAATGTGTGTGTGTTAGAGCAAGTGCAGTAGCCCAGTGGCTGTTGTTCTTATCTTGTTTGCACTGTTTTCAATCTTTTCAATTATTAAACCGACTACTCGAGATGCTGGTTTGGAATAAATGTGTGCATGTTATTCCATTTGTCAATACCTTTGTTGAAAAGTCAAATTTGTCCAAACAAATCTGGTTTATTTTTGGCTGAGAGGTGGTGATTTTTCCAGTGGGACAGAGTGGGAGTGAGGAGTTCAATCTACGCAGGCAGATGAACACAGTGCCAGTTTCACCTGGGTGCTACTTCATCATCAGGTCAAGAGAGAGAAAAAGACACTGAAAGAGAGACCGTCTTTTATTGACAGTGTACGTCTGCCTCTGGCGCTGTATCTCTCTATAAGCTAGTGCTATTTACCCAGTTTCCTGTTGACCTTTTACGTCCGTTTACAGAAAAAACAAACAGCGAACAGTGAGATGGATTGTGCTGCGGTTCTGTATGTTGTACGTGTTAATGGTCAGTCCTAAAGTGGGTCTTCTCTGCAGCAGATATTACATTTACAACCACCTGAAATGAGTAAAACTGATTTCATTCACTTCTTTAAATTGACTGGAAAAGCACTTTAGACCAGCATCTTTGCTGACTGAGTAAAGATGTTTAATCACTGCCAAGCACTTAATGTTATTACACCTGGATTTAAGTTCAGCATCTTGCATTTCTAATGTCATTACTCCAAGAGGGTGTTGAGCTTGTACTCAAGGACTGGGATGAGTTTGAATCCAATAGTAACAGACACGGCCAGTTGTTTCCTCCGAGAGTTTTCCATTTACTATATAGAAAAAAAATAAATGTTGCCAGTGAGAGTTTTTGTGCCAGCTGGCTGCAAAAAATGCTTTGCCTGGCAATCCATATACTGGGAAGGAACCTGGAGGAAAAGGAGAGTGTGGAGAGTGCGTTAGTGTGTGTGTGTGTGTGTGGAGATGGATTGAGATGTAAAGATGTGTAAGGAAGGAGTAGATCGGTAGCATAGAGGATAGATCAAAGCTGGGGATGTGTGCCAGCAGGAGAGAGGAACGGAGAGGAGATGAATGGATGACTCAGGCGAGCTGAGCTGATGAAACGTAGAAGAATTGGAAAGACTGATTGACAGAGAGGAATGAGCAAAGGGGAAGAGTGTGCGTAAAACGAACTGATAGATGAAGGTGATTAAGTATGGAGAAGGGAAATGACTGGAGCCCAAGGGTGAATTACCGACACAATAACATGAGCTTCCAGTTACTCATTGTCTTTGCCAGCTGCTTCGTAATGTATATGTATTATCAACATACTATCTTCCGGTCTTAACCACAACAGGTCCAGGCAGGTAGCACATATGAAGCAGAGTTGTTTATCCTGTAACGTGAAGTGTGCAGCAGAATTGAGTTTTGAATTAGACCGGAATCACAGAAGGTGACGGGAGATGTTTCTTGTTTAAATGGTTGGATGTAAATCTCCTGAATGAGAGTTGGAGAGAGAAACACTGAGCACACACACAGACTGTCTTCCATAACTTAACTACTAATGTCCTCACCCTAACCCTACATACCTTATACTCTGACCATTCTCCTCCCACTCTCCTCTACCCTTACCCTAATCTACCCATGCGTCCATACTGTCCATCACTGCCTATCGTCAATGTAGAGTGTCCAATTAGTCTGTTTTTGGACTGTGGGAGGAAACAGGAGAACCCGGAGAAATCCCACGCACACACGGGGAGAACATGCAAACCCGGGCCTTGTTGTGTCCACCTTAAAATGTGCTAATTTACCCAATGGGGACTTGTTTTTTTCCCCATCAGGAAGACAACTCCCCGTAATGTAACTGTGTAAACAGATGTAGATTCCCACAGCATTAGTAATACCTGGAACACACACACACACACACACACACACCCTCACACACCCTCTCAAGGATCTCATTCAACATGTGCTGAGAGGGTGTGGATTGGTATCAGCATTAAAGTCTTGGTTCTCTTTGCAGCTTACTTGAGATGATGGATTGGCCAAGGTGTCTTTTTTTTTTTTAAGGATCTGTGAATATGAAGCAATCTGAAGCAAAAGCCCCAGTTTATTACCTTTGTAGGCATCGGTCTTATGTTATGTAACACTATTTCACTTTTAATTTCACTCAAACTATCTCAGTTTAAACACGGCATCATCGCATCACAAAATGGGTTGGTGGGTGTCCTATTTTGAGGTCACAGAAGTAGAAGGGAGGAAAACCTGTATAATGAGTGAAGTAAACAAAAAATAAAATCAGGAAATAAACATAGGTTATTTTGCTGCGTATTCAAATGACCATGTGACTGTATCTGACTGGATGATGTGATGCAGGTCACAGTAATCATATCACTGCTTCGTCTACCTGCTTCTCCTCCTCTTTCCATCCACTCCTGAGTCATTCTCTCTCTTTCTGTGTGTGTGCATAGTGATCATTTTTCCTTTCTTTTTTTGTAAATTTACCACAACTTTTCTCTGAATTTGTGTGTATGTGTGTGTGTGTGTGTCAGGTCTTCTATGTGTGTGTGTGTGTGTTTGTTTTTTTACACATGAATGCTCAGCAGAAACAGATGGTCCTCAAACATATGTGTTTGTTTAGTCAGGATGGAGTGAGAGAGAGAGAGAGAGATAGGTGAGAGGGAAAGAAGGAGAGAGGGATGGTTGGATGGAGGGAAGGTAAATACAGGGAATGATAGCGGGGGAGTAGATGGCAGATGATGAGAGGAGGAAAAAAAGGTAAATGGTGGTGAACAGAAAGAAAGAGAAGATTCATGGAGAGGTTTTTATCTGAAAAATAAGAGGAGGGAAAGGAAAAATTGAGGTTTCCACACTCCGGAGCCACATAAACCTGTGACGCCACTGCATCGGGAAAAAGAGGTGTCCCTTGTTTTTTACTGTTTTTCTTTTACAAAGGCACAGTGTTCCCTTTCCTGTGGGGAAAAAATAGAGAGATTTGAAAGTGAAAGGAAAGAGTCTGTGTTCCCCCCTCTTTGCCAACAAGGCTGTGATTTTCTTCTCTCCTTCCCTGACTTTTGCCACTTTCTCTCTCTCTCTCTCTCACTCTCACAGAGAGACAGCCTGTGGTTGTGCTGTGGTCGCCATGTCTTTCCTTATAAGGAGTGGGTTTGGGAAGAGTTGGTGAGGAATGAACAGAATTACAGCACAGTCACTCCCCTTTTCCTCTTATGCCCCCCCCCGTGCTTCTTGAAGGTCTGCGTCCCTGTGTATCTGTCTAAATAAATGTGACAGCCACAGATTTCATTCCTCCTCTTCCCTCCTCTCGCTCTTTAAACTCACCACTGACCCTGATGGTGCATCTCAAAGTCACTGGTTAGGGTCAACATTCTATTCTTGCCTTCTCTCTCCTCCTCCTCCACCTCCCCCTAGCTACATTTTATCTCGTTTGTTTTCATACTGTCTGATGCTATTTTCTCTCAGAGCTTGTTGTCCTTTTGGAAATTGAGGGGTTTTCAGTGTTTTTCTTTCTTTCTCATTATGTTCTTCAACCTCCATCTTTATTCTCAGAGAAAAGAGAGGGATGGAGAGTCGTGTTGATCTGCCTGTTGTCTTATTCCTTAGTGGGCGATGCTTTCAAACTGCTCGCAGAGATTTCACACACACTACTGCACACACACTGTAGCAACCCTCATGGTGTCTTCTCTGCACACGTGCGTAACTTTGCGTGCGGGCATTATTTTGTGCCCGTCATGTGTGTGTGTGTGTGTGTATATTGATGCGTTGAAACAGTGTGTGTCTTGTTTGTGAGCGTGACTCACCCCGGCGAGCACATAAAGAGCGAGGGATGAGACGGAGGAGGAGATAACAGAGAGATGGTTAATATTAAATGACAGATGAGCAGTGACCTCGGGGGGGGGGGGAGGAGGAGGAGGAGGATGAGGAGGAGTGGAAGGAAAAATTGTCACAATATTAACATGAACTTTCTGTCTTCTCGTCTCTTTGCTAACATACAGTATGGGTAATGATTATTATGTCTGATCATGAGTGATCACTGGGTTTGACAAAGGATTGTGTAATTATTTATCTGGGCAGCTGTCATGTTAATGAAGACATTACGATTGACAGAGTCTAATTTAGATCCTCATGATGAGGTCAGCTCAGAACTAGACAAGGTTGTACATGTAGTTTCTCCGTATATGTGCAATGCACGCTTGAGCTTCAAGCTGCTTCAACCTCTGCCTGGCTCTTCATCTCTATCTTTTGAACAGCTTTTGTCAACTCCACTGATACCTGCACAACTCTAACCTGATTGTCCCGCCATCCTTGCCGCTATTGGCTGGAGGATATAATAAACACACTGACCAGAAGCATGTGAAAAAGAGCAAAACCAAAGAATTAGAATCAGAAATATTTTTTATTGCCAGGTAAGTAATAAACATACAAGGAATTCTGTGTTTATAAGGGAGAAAACAGAAAGTACCAGCAAAGGCAAAGCGTCTCTGCAGCTAAAAACACCACACATTCAAAGTAGCAGGGAGGAAGTTTATTAAAAAAGCTAAATCATAATACATACAATAATGTGTCAACGCTACGGACACAAAATGTATGACAAGACAACATAATGAAACATAACTCCTTCATATTAAGGAATCACATACACATACAGTGCTGCTGTAACTGACATGTGTGTGTGTGTGTGTGTCTGTGTGTGCGCGTTTGGCTGAAAAGTGAGATTTTTGTCTGAATATTTTCCACTCATGTCTGGTCCTTCCACCAGATCTGGGGCAATGAAACAAGTTGTGGAAAGATTGTGAAAGCAGAATACAGTTTAAACGGATACTAGCATTACTCACGTATGACTCACTGAACTAGACCAGAGTCGGGCAAAAATACAGACTCAAACGAGGGTCAATTTGAGTTGTTTTTTGTTTTGTTTTTTTGGTGTAATCTGGTGTCACAGTTAAAGCTGTTACTTGTAGGTTAAACGTTACGAAGCGCTGTCCCCCTTCTGTTTATATGAGATAGCACAGAAGCAAGTTTGGATTAATATCAAACATTATTTATTAAACTGGTCGTTTAAGTCCACATAAATGCAGACATTGTAGTTTCCACATATGGGATTTGCAGTCGTTAAATTTAAGGAGGTGTCTCGCTGCTTTCTGTTCATATATTACACAGTTGTGTCATTTTAATCCACTTTGCTGCGACATAAATCTGTTAATGCATTCTCTCATTTTTACACGCAACTTCCCACCAAGAAAATATGAGCATTGCTGGGTGCAATTCAGGCGTTTTGGATTTCTTGTTGTAGTTTACTCTCGGTGAATGAATCTGTGCTTCTGAAGAAAACATCTGTAATCTTAAATTGTATTATTGTTTTCTTGCTTTTTAATGGTTTATATGTGCAAATATGCACTGGTATTAAAGTGTTTCTTTTGGATGACATTATTTTAGTTTTTTTGCATTGTGTGCAACTCACGATGTAATACTGAATATATGCATGGGTGCATATTTACAGTATGTGTGTGTGTTTCTGTGTGGATCAAAGGTGAAAGAGCCACAGACGACTCAGCAGAAACTGAGATGAAAAATATCACTCGTCCTGTGGTTCTTTCTCTGTCCTCCTCTTTTCAACACCCATTCAATTTGTGTCGGCTACAATTTGCACTCTGTTTTCTTTGCACTCTCACTCCATCCCTCCTTATCGCCCTCTTCTGTTTTTGTTTTCTCTGCTTTGCTGCCTTTTATATTCCATTCCTTCCTTTTCAGCTGGCCTGGTATTTCTCAGCTCTACATTCCAGCTGTGTGTGTGTGTGTTGGGCGGAGTGCTGATCGAGTGTGTTTCGGAATTCTTTATATGTAACCTTTTGAAGTTCTGTGCGTGTTTCCATTTGCTTGACTTCATGCTCACTGATTTGTATTTGTGTGAGCAAATCTACCGAGGCTGCTTATGTATGTGTGTGAGTTCATTTCTGCAGCTCTGACATATTTATCGACGCTTGATGGGATTGTGTGTGTGATTATTTCTTTGCCTGACTGATTGGAGTGTATGTAGGCGTGCATATGCATTTGTGTGTTATAATATTATACATTTACTATAATAGGCAAGAATGTTTATGCACATGTGTGTCTTATCTCCGACTTTCCCTTTGGCACAACACACAGTTACATATTTTTACATCTTTAAGATGATGAAGAAAACATTTGAGATTGTGTGCAAATTCTTGCATGTGTTCATCATTTGGGTGTGTCCGTTTTCTGCATGTCCATGGGAGGAGTTAGCATCGGCATGGAGACAGATAGACACACCGCAGAGGGAATATTTAAAAGAGAGAGGGGACATGCTGTCCGTCACTCTTTAGGGAAATCCTGGAAATGTCAGCTCGTTTGTGTGTGTGTCTGTGTGTGTGTACGGTATGTGCGACACACACAGTGATACATCGAGGACAGAAAAACCATATCCAAATCCAGTGAAAGTGCATTTGTCTCAGTAGACACACTGACATGTAGCAGAGTGATCAGGACAGTTTGTCTTATAGCATATAGTCCACTTGTAATCAATATCTTCTGTTGTGTATTTCTCCCCCTTCTTCCTTCTTTTTTCCTCAATATCTAAGAATTGGTTTTCTTCCCCTCCGAGCACATTTGTCTCTCTCCTTTTATTTATTTATTTTTTTCTCTCATGTCAGTGTTGATTAACGACATATAGCTGCACCTCTGCCTTCTCTAATCTCCTTTTATCTCCTGTTTACATCTACTCTTGTTCATGCTTCTCCCCCCTTTCACCATTTGCTATCTGTGTATATATATATATATATATATATTTTTCTGCATCTCTCTGTAAATACACTGTGCGACCTCTGTGAGGTTCAGGTTATGCATGATGCATTGTGACGCGGCCTCAGGACATTGTAGTGACATTGTACCCACGCTAGCACACACATACTGTAAACTTGTATGTTGTGTGACTCAGGCGTAGTGTCATAGTGTCGTGATACAAACCTGGCAACACTATTTTATAACACACTCACGCAACATTTTCAACCTATCAAAAAAGTCAAAAATGAAATGTTGTTAAGTTGTAGCCATATGTTACCGATCAGTGTCATATGTTATTGGGAGAAAAACTTGATTCTGAGATGCATCGAAAATCTGCCTTGAATGATTACGAATTGAAAAATCAATGCCACGGAATAGTCAAAGAGTCAATTAAACATTTATTAGGGTACTCACTGAAGAACACAAAACTAGCAGAGCTGTAAATATTGTTTAAGTCCATGATCGATTTTCTGTCAAAAATCAGCCATTTTTTATCCTTTTTCTTCACCTTTTCCACTCTTTTTTTAGACAGTTGGACTCTATGGTCGCATGTACTGCATCTCATCCAATAATTTAGTACTTTCACCATATTTTTCTGTCGAAAATACATATACACATACATATGTGGGTGCCAGACTGAATGAATTGTGTATTAAAGCTGCTATTAAAGGATGACTGTTGATTCTTTTCCCCGTTTCCTCAGAAATATGATGTTGCATTTGTATTAATAAAAGATAGTTAAGGTAAACACCTCTACCTGTTTGATTAGGGATCATGAAATGCACTGTTTTCAAAGATAATTGTGATTTATCAACATGCATTGATCGTTTTGTAATTTAAATGTAGCCCTCACACAATGAATTCAGGGTACGTAGGTTGACGTCTGACTTCATTTCACTCTCTCGCTTACATATAATAACTTTGAATTAATTTCTCTCTCTTTAGCATTTCCAGTGCACCATCCAGGCGTTACAGGATGAGCTCCGAATCCAGCGAGATCTCAACCAGCTCTTTCAGTCCGATTTCCCGGAGTCCGGGCACCTGGGAAACCAGGCCCTCCCCCTTCAGGAAATGACCGAGGAGAACTTCCTGCGTCTCCACAGCGAGTATGAGCGGCAGGTGAAAGAGCTCTTCCTCCTGAGGAAGACTGTGGAAGAGATGGAGCTAAGGATAGACACACAAAAACACACACTCACAGCCAGGTAAGGACACAGGGCCAGAGGTTTTGTTCTAGTGTGCACTGTATTATTAAATGTATTGCTACCCTTTTGCCTTCTATTTGCTTTTTATCCTGTAACAGGGATGAGTCAATAAAGAAATTACTGGAAATGCTGCAGAGTAAAGGCCTGTCGTCACGGGCAACCGAAGAAGACCATGAGCGCACGAGGAGACTGGCTGATGCTGAGATGACCATCCATCAACTGGAGGGCCTGCTGGAGCGGAAAGACAAAGAGGTGTTTCAACTCAGAGAGGTGTGTGTGTGTTCTTGTGTATTTGTTACCTCGTGATAAACATAAACATGGACCTGGTCAGGACCGGTAGTTCTTGTTGACACTAAAACATAGTCTTAATCTAATTTCTGAACTGCTTTAGGGCCCAGATGTGAATTGTGGTTAGATTATGGTTACGGTTAGTCATTCATTTGTTATGGTTAAGGTTAGGATTAGCACTTTGTTTAGACTGTCCGAATGAGTAGATGTCAGTGTGTGTGTGTTGTGTACACAGCCAGATGTGAGTGTACACAACTCAGTCTGTGTCGTATCTAGATTTCTAGGCCAGGCCCTTGGCAGTGTCCACTGCTGGCTCGCAAGTTAGATTTATTATAAGACAGAAACTTCAACACAAAATTCTTTGACTCTCCACTTCTGTCTCTTTTTTCTAAACATCACTATTCTCTTTTTTCTCTGCTGTTAAAACTCCCAGTTCAGTGTGTTTTATGTGTTATATAACAGCTCCCTCTAGTGGCGATATCTTGTTAGTAGACAGTAAATTATAACATTTTTTATAGGATTTTTGGTGACCAATAACCATTTTTAAAATTAATGAGTGAAAGTTTCTGATAGCCCAAAATAAATTGAAAGCTAAACGATTTAACAGGCACACAAAATAAAGTGAATTAAAGCAAAATCATTGACATTTACACATGAATCCTGCATTCATGCACGACAACATTGATGTGATTGAACACACTCTGCTTTTGATTCACAGAGTGCTGATTTTTACGACATGCTGTAAAATACAAATACACCGTGGCAGTAAATGTGACAGTGAAGATCATCCTGCCTTCACTGCTTCCGTTACCCTGAGCCAATCAGCTCTGAAATGAGGCTTTCACCACCAGCTCATATTTATCACCTCACCTCACAACAGTCTGTTGTTTTTTGTTTTTTGATCTGATCTAGACTGTTCTTCTGCACAACACACAACACTTTCGAGGAAATGACTCCAAAAAAAAAACCATGTTAATTTCAGTGTGTTTATGAGCCTTCACAGCACTCATACTTGTGCCTCAAGCCATTTGCAGCCAAGTTTCCCTTTCACGTACAGTACGTGTGTTGTCCTGCTTTCCCTGGCTCATGCATTAGCTGCCTTTGTGAACCTTGAGCTGTGTTTCCTCCAAAGAAAAGCAGTGATGCATACTCTGCCTCGACCTCGTCTCTGCTTTCATTCTCTCTCCCTCTCTCTCTCTGTCTCTTTCTCCCTGTCCTTCTTTATGTGCCGTTACATTTACCACTACACCCCCTGCGTCTTTACTGTCTCTTCATTTGATGAGTGAGATGTGATGTGGTAACAACAGCCAGACACAGAGAGAATTCTCTTGCATGTAGCTGACTTAATTACTGTAGTTGTAATCTAGATTTTGGATTATTTTTCGAGAATTCTTAGGAATTTTAGGAAGATAAATCTTCCAAATTTGTGTGACTTCAGGCTGTCAGATTTGAGACTGAAACAGTGTCAGCTTCTCTGGTAGCGTTTCTCACAGTTGTAAAGATGTGGGACGGGCGGATCGACCGGAGGAGGCTAAAAGGCGGCAGCTCAGCCAGAGGGAAACATTTCCGTCCTGCCACTCCCTCCATCCCAATCTCTCCCTCTTTCCCTGTTTCTCCCTCCATCCCAATTCCACCTCCTTTCCATTTATCTCCCCCCTTCCTGCCGTCTCCTCCTTTACGCCACTTCTCCCTCCGCTTCTCTCCCTCCTTTCCTGCGCCTTCCCCTCCTTCCCATCGCCACTCCATCAATTCCATGGTCCTGCCATCCTCCTGTCCTCCCCACTATCCCTCTTTTGTCATGACTTCCACGGTCCACCCTTCCCAAGAGCACTCCTTCCCTGCACCTGTTCCGCGGCCCACACCTGCCGTCCAGCCTTCCCTCCATTCCTTCCCGTCAGTTGCTGTCGCCTCCTCTCCTATTGCCTTCCGACCTTCCGCTCCCTTACTCAACCCCTCTCTCCATCCCTCTCTCCGTCCTTCTGCGCCACCGTCCCTGTCATCTGCTGACCATCGTGGTGTGTGTGTCTCTCAGGAGCTGCACAGGAGATATGAAGCAGCTCCAGAGTCAACGAAGACTAAGGCCCTGCAGACAGTCATTGAAATGAAGGTAAACATGTGCTGATAATTACTTCTATTTGGATACGCCACCTCAAAAATCCGCTATCATAAATATAAGCTATAATAATTTATATAATAAATGTATTTATAGTTATAAATTACATTTATTGTCGTGCATTGTAAGTGCTAACATTTTTGAATTTGTAAAAGATGCTCCACTTAATAACATGGTGTGTTTTTTCTATTTGTACATAGATGTTTATGATACAAATGAATCACGATTTTCCGCCAAACCTTTTTTTTTAAACTTTCTTTGACTCTATTCCCCAGCTTTGCTCATCATCTTTGAAATTTTTGAAATGCTATAAGAACCAGGCTTATTTTCTTTGTTACACTTCTGGCTGAGTAAGAGTCAGTCACACTCGCTCTTCTAATGCGAGCATGTTGATGTCCTGTCAGGATGCAAAGATCAGCTCACTGGAGCGTGGCATGAGGGAACTGGAGGAGGAAGTAAACATGCTCAAGTCCAACGGTGCTCTGAGCAGCGAGGAGAGGGAGGAGGAGATCAAACAGATGGAGGTCTACAGATCCCACTCCAAGTTCATGAAGAACAAGGTGACACATTCACACACACACACACACACACACACACACACTCACACACAGAAATATCTGCTTGTCTCATCATATTTTCACCTTGTGCTTTAAAAAAACTGTTGGAATCTCTGGCTTCCTGGAAAAATGACTCGACTGCTTTTGCCTACAATTGACAGATACAGCTTCAATGTCAATACTGCAGTAGTAGTAGAGTTTCTTTGGGAGTACACACCATCATTTCTGTCATGAGGGGAGTCGAGCATAATTTGGGAATTCATTTCTTCTCTGTTAGCAGTTTTTGTATCTCACATATGGAACATATTCCACATTTTACACTCTTACACTCTGTGATTGTTTATTCTCTGTGATGTTTATTGTTGTACACGAAAGGTCTTTTTGGTTTGTAAATGCTACACAGCACACAGTGTACATGACCAGCACCTTTAAGAAGCATGTGGACTTTCAGCAGGTGTTGATGAATCAACAGCTGCAACTACAGAGCTATGCTGGTTGCAAAAAGTTCCGTTTATTTAAATTCTGTTCCCATGTAGAGGAATATAGATGATAAAGCATGGCACATTTGAATGGACACCAGTGTGGCTGACAGCTGGTATGGTCCAATAGACTGGTTGCAGATGACGTCAATGATGCCCTCAATATGGCACTGGTCAAATCACAAATTTAGATTCTTATAGGTGACATCACTACTGGTTTCTACTTGGTTTCTGCAGCAGTTCAAACAGACCAGCCAGAGTGTGTGTGTTCCTGACTCTGCAGTCTTACCATTAGATGTCATTAATTCTTACCCACTGGACCTTTTCATGTTCTCACAGTCTGTATTATTTATTCCTGACACGCTCATATCAGTGAACATCATCTATAATATAGAAAGACTATAAGCATCTCTTAACTGACTCATGTTTCTCCATTAAGTTCAGTTCAGTGATGCAGGGCAGGATGTACAGCAGGTGGAATCCTTATTATTATTATTTCAGCATGTCAGGTGCTTGGATGTGCCATGCGTGTGTGTGTGTGTGTGGTTAGTGATCAGCGACTGTGGCTCCTGATGTGTTGTGGTCATGGTGACACCCTCCTCTTCTGCCAGGTTGAGCAGCTGAAGGAAGAGCTAACTCACAGCCAATCAGAGAAGGAGGAGCTAAGGCAACGAGCCAGTGAGCTTCAGCGGGAGGTGTCAGCAGTAAGAGACACACCCCTGTGTCTGTTCTTTCTTTCTTTCTTTCTTTCTTACTTCCTTCCTTCCTTCCAGGTTGACTGGCTAACAGCTGCAGCTTGAATAGACACCCACCAGAATGAATGTGTGAATATGTGCTCAGACAGCAGCAACTATGACTCTCAAACATCATCATTCATACAAAGTAGCTGAAGCAGAAACCGTTAATGCAGCAACTGTCGAATTTTTCATTTTCATTCATGGCTTATTGGAAGACGTGCTATCCAGAAAAGTTCCAAGTCACATCTCATCTGATTAATCTTGTCATCACCATGTAATAAAGACAATAATCTAAAATAATCTCTAAATTTATGGACGACTGTACTGCTTCCGACTATAAAACCAAGGTAAAACCTCCTCATAATATAGCAGTTAACCTTTGTGTTTATTCCCGGGGGTTTATGTTCACGTACTTTCTGTAATTAACGCTACTTTCTGTGAGTCACCAGACATAAAGTAATGGAGCTGTTCAAGCAATAAAATAGCATTTAATCATTCATTTTATTCTTTTCACATGTGCTTTTTCTACTCTAATGTCTTAGCACCTCTAAAATGATAGCGCTACAAACATGTATGATCGTTTACGGTCTAATTTAAGATACTTTCTGACAAGAATAGAAGGCTTTTAGCCTCCTTCCCTTTCTGTCTGTCACCAGTGGTTTTTGACAGTAATAGTTGTTGTAGCAGTCTGAGCTGTACAATTACTGACATCTAACTAAGACCCCAGTTGTGCTGTGCTTCACTGTGCTTCTCTTTAACCTGCTTGTTTTTTCCTCCTTGCATGAGATTCCTCTCAGTAAGTAGCTGGGATCTGATTTCTCAAGGGTTTTATAGGTCTGACTTTTGTGTGTGCTTCTATGTCAATTCACCGTTTTTGTAATGTCACAGTCATATTCATTTGCAAATATTCAGTCCATTACCCTTTCCAGTGCAAATTGCTCTCCGTCGGTTTTTAACACTTCACACGAGTTATGAAAACTATCTAAAAACGTAACTCTCAATGTTGAACGAGTGCGTATGTAGTAAAGGTTGTAATGTGCTTTAATACACTATATTCAAGCATGTAATCTTCTCTAACACACAATCAAAGGTCTCTCGTCTTGCCACCTACCATACTCTTCACGTCTTGTGGGTTTGTGTGTGTGTGTGTGTTCCTCAGATGGATCAGGCAAAGCAGGACCTGGGTCGTAAGGACAGCGAGCTGCTGGCTCTCAGGACCAAACTGGAGACTCTGAACAACCAGTTTTCTGACAGTAAGCAACACGTGGACGTCCTCAAAGAGTCGCTCACTGCTAAAGAACAGAGAGCTGCCATACTGCAGACGGAGGTACAGCCGTTCTGTTACTATGACGTCATCGCTGCAAAATACATGTTGGAACAGTTAGAAATAACCATCTGCATTTGTGTGTGTGTGTGTGTGCACAGGTGGACGCCTTACGCCTCCGACTGGAAGAAAAGGAGTCTCTCCTGTCCAAGAAGAGTCAGCAAATATCAGAGGTGTCAGAGGAGAAAAGCACTCAGCAGGGCGAGATCAGCGACCTCAAGGACATGCTGGACGTCAAGGAACGCAAAGTTAACGTCCTGCAGAAGAAGGTGAGTCAGCACCAACAACTAGTTGACTTTCCAGAGTCGAATGAAGGTATTTTATTAGCTTTTGAGACCTGAGCTATTCACAGCAAGAATTACTCTCTCTTCTGCACTCTTTCATACTGACAGAAATCTGCTTGTTCTGAGATTAACCACTAGATGGGGCTGTAAGACAGTGTTGAGATCAGGAGCTAAAGCAGAGCCGACCTGCAGGGAGAGACAAGTGAGCGGGTCACATACACGCCGTGCATTCACATTAGACATTAGATGTACAGTTGTTTACTGTAGGTTTTTCAGCATGTGTGTGAGTATCTCTGCAGAAATGCTGTCAGATAGAACGATAGGGTATTGTAGTGGATTTGAAGGGATGGATATAGTGCAAAACAATAACACGTAACACATGCCATATACAGTATATACATTTTTGCCTCGTACCCCTCCATCTTTCCCCTCTCCCTCCAGTCGCCCCATTTAGTGAAAATACCATGGAAATGGAGAGTGTGTGGAGGTAATTGATTGAGACAATCAAGCAGACATAAAGCAAGAAGGGGGAGGAGAGATGCATACTAATGAGCTGCTCTTGTTCAATAAATGATGACCTTTGCTGTCTTCAAACGCTGTGCCAGTAGAGAAGACAGTCCAGTGTCTGCGAAGGAGACAGAGCTGCTGCTGACTCCTCCTTTTATATAATTTGTGCTGTTGATTTGCTCATTTCTCTATTTCATCATGTGGAAAAACTAAAAATATCCATTGTCCACCTCTCCTTTCCTCCCCATGGTTTCATCTGTCACTCTTTGTTAGAAATGAAGGAAATTACCTGAGTGCTATGACAATTAATGTCCCCATCATCCTCCTTTTCTTTGTTGTTCAATGTAATTTTCTGTTTTATGTGTGGAACATCGTGAAAGGAGGCGTCGGGCAGATTTGGCTTTGTTAACGTACTCCAGTTCATTATCACAGATGATTTTGAGCCTGAAATAGGACAGGACAGATGCTGTGCATGTGTGTGCGTGCACATGCACGTGTCAGCCATCCAGCAGTTGTCAGATTCAGGAAGTGCAGACAGGATCAAAGAGTCTCACTGCGTCTTGTGTGTGTGTGTGTGTGTGTGTGAGTGAGACAGAGAGAGTAAGAGAGAGGGAGAAAGAAAGAGAAAGAGAGGGGAAGGTGTCAGTCAAGCTGTCAGGTCAATAGATTAATGAGGCGCTTGAAACGTTTTACCGTATGAACACACACACACATACACTCTTTCTGCTGTACTGTAAATGTGTGTGTGTTGGCTGCAGTGGAGTCAAAGGTTGCATACCAATCTGACTTTCATTTTTTTCGTGACAGGTTGTCAATCGCTTGTCTTCCTTTCTATCTGGCAGGAAAGAGAAACAGAGAGACAAAGAGACGGAGAGAGAGATTTTTCAATTTGACCAGTTTCCCTCATAATAACACATTACATCAACTCTCCCATCTCCTCGTTTCTACTGAATGCATCTTTTTCCTGCGCTTTTCGACCTCTTGTTCCATCTGTATTTTAATGAACACACACACACACATACATCGTAGGCTCAGAGTGAGTCCTTGACTTGTTTCTGCTGGTTTTGTGTTTTAACAGAAAATTCATCTGCTAACAAATCACTGTGAAGGGAAGCTGGATGAGAGATGGAGAAGGGGAGGAAAAGGTGTAGGTTAGGGAGAGTATGGATTTAGGAGTATGGAGTAAAGTTGGGGAAGCTGCACTTCTCATTCTTCATTCGTCTTAGTAAATCTCCAGATAGAATAAACTTGGCACCCATTTTACAAGAATCTGCTGCTTGTGGTTAAGAAAAAATGAGGCGGACTGTGTTTCTTTTTAATGGGAAGAGTAATTTGCTACAAAGTACATTGTCGAGGAAAAATAGGACAGACACTGTGGAAAGGAAATGTGGACGACAGGTGAAAAAATAGCATTTTAAATGATCACAGATCTGCAAGGGTCCTATTGAAATTGTGTGACTTTAATATCTTTCCTTATTCATATACAGCATATGCAGTTGAATTAGTAGTTTTGTCATCAATAACTACTTTAATATCAGTGATGTTAACTTTCAAAAATGTATTAGAGTACGTGCTGTTTGGAAATCCACTTTTGTCTGGGCCGATGTACAAGAGACAAACATGTTTTGTCCCCTCTTCTCTCTGCAGATAGAGAACCTCCAGGATCAGCTGAGGGATAAAGAGAAACAGCTCGGTGGTCTGAAAGACAGAGTCAAGTCTTTACAGACGGACACGTCTAACACTGACACAGCACTGGGAACACTGGAGGAGGCTCTGGCTGAGAAGGTAAACACTACCAAATATACCCCTAATACCCCTCAGCACAGATACCTGCTCTGCACTGCTTCACTACTGGTGCGTAAAAGAAAGGATGGATTAAATGCTGAGGTTGAATTCCAAAAATTCTTTTTTCAGATTCTATCCATATCTATATTTTAAGGTTACGTAATTCCATTGTACATGTGCGGTAACAGTTAAAATCTGTCTGCCTATCTACTTTCAGTTAACATAGTCAGGGAACAGTACTGAAGCAGCTGTTCATGGGAATTAAACCATCACTTGCCTGTTTTTTTATTCGCCAGGCTGCTTTAAGTAAAGCTTAAACCCTTTAACGTTTTAAATGACAACACATTTTCGGAATGTTCTGCACAATTGTTACTAACTCTAACTCTCTCACCCTCACACACACACACACGTAAAGGAAGTGGGGATATTAATTGTCCAGCGGTGACTAATATTCAGGGTGTCCACTAGATGTGTGAGTGTTGGCAGGACGATGTAGCCGACAACTCCTGCTTCACTCAAATCACTTTTAACAGGCTTTTTCATCACTTCATTTTCTTTGTTCTGCTTCTTTTGGACGTCTCTCCTTCCTGCTTTCATGCTTTCGATCGCTCAACCTCATTTTAAATAATTTCCTCTGTGACCCCGCGCCGTGCACGCTGTTTTTCATTTTATTACGTTTCAAAGCAAACATTTTACGCTCCAGTGTCAAACATCCTGTTTTAGTTTCAAGCTACTTAATGATAATTGCTTGGTTTTGTGCTTTGTCATCGCATACAGTACAAACAACCCCCGTATGTTTCCTATCATATATCATTTGTTTTATTTTTGGACAGAAAAATTAGTCTGAATTTGTTGAATGTTATTCAAGTGAACCTTATACTGTATGTCACGCGCTAATTTACTTACAGAGTATTTTATTTGACTGTACTTGTGAAGACTCTTTGCCATAGTCTTAACCTGATCACACACATACTACATGTCAAACTCAAAGTCTCACACAAACCGTAAAACCCAATTAAATATCCTCACTTTCCAAAAATGTCACTCAGAGCCGCCAGCGTGCGCTCGTCTTTTGTGCGAGTGAACTTTTGAACTTCTTCCTGAACTGGCTGCTGTGTTGTTCTGTAGCTGGTACACGTCTGTAGTGTTTTAGTGGCTGTAAATTTTACATCTTGAGCCAGACTGTGTCTGAAAATCACTGTTGGCTGTTAGATCCTGTCAAAGCTGCCATGTACATAAAGTTTAATGTGAGCGTTATTGGTACAGAAACTTGATATTGAGTGACTGTGAGTGACTGCTGGAGTCAAAGAGGTGATTTTAATTCTCCCGTCTGCTTCTCTCTTTCCATCACTCCTCCTTCTCTCTTCTTTTGACCCTTTCTTTCCTCCTGACTCCAATCCCTCCGTCGTCTCCTCATTCTCCTCTTTGTTCTCGTCTCTCTCTCTCATTCAGGAGCGAATCATTGAGCGCTTGAAGGAGCAGCGAGAGAGGGAGGAGAGAGAAAAGGGAGAGGAGATGGAGTCCAGCAAGAAGGAGCTGAGGGAGTTGAGGCAGAAGGTTTCTCAGCTGCAGGCTGACCTGGCTGACCGTGAGGTTGAAAAGACACACAGACACACACATACACACACATACACACACACCCACATCCATATCTGTGCTATTTATCAGAAGAACACACATTCTATTTGTCTCTGTCAGGGAGACATGATTGAGTTATCACTGTAGAGAAGACCTTGAATCCTCCCAGGGTCCCCGCGCTGAAGGACAACTGTGATAAAATAGTCACGTCTCCTTGACAACGATATGCAAAACTCATAACCAGTGGAAACAGTGATGGGAGACGAGTTGTTCTTGCTCTAAAACCCACATGATTCATCACAAACCGCACTGCTAAAGCAGAGATGCCGAGACGGGGGAATGACAAAGCCTTTTTGAGAGGCTGTCCTCTCCCATTTTTCTCCACGCTGCAGTTTGACGGCAGCGAAATTGACCATGTAACAAAAAAAATAATAATTAAGGAAATATGTGTTTTTTTTAATGTGATTCATGTAAAAAACAGCAATCTTTAGCATTAAGAAATGGTTACTGCAATCACAGTCACAAAACATGGCAATAATAAGAAATACTCAGTTACACTGTTCTCATGCACGAACATATACACATTCATACATAGATGTCACACCATCTTTATATTTTCATAAATATTGACCTGTGACAGTTCAATATTGTCCACAGGAGTGTGGAAATCAAAGTTATACATGGCAACAAATGAGTTTGTTAGGTAAATTTGGCTGAAGTTCCCTGTGTTTTTTGGGTTTTATGTAAGCGAGGTACAAAGGCTGTTTGGATCTGGTATTGTTCAATATTTCTGACTCTAGCAGTGAGATCCTGTGTGCTATGAGCTGCGTTATTGGGTGGGTGGTGATGGGTGGAGCAACAGACCAAAACCATAAAAAACCAAATAAACACATTTCCTCAATCTCTGATGAGACATCGTGCTCATTTTATGTCTTACATCTTTAAATCACAGGAAAAAGCAGGTGTTCGCCTGGTGTTTAGAGGTTCAGTAGTCTAGTTTTTTTTTTACAAAAGATGATTCATTAATTATCTAAAGATAATTTCATTCATACATATAGAACCAAGCTAGCTATAGCCTTTTCTTTTCAGTGCTAATGCTAAGTCGAGCTAATCACCTGCTGGACTCTAGCTTCTTAAAAAGCCTCAGGGAAAAATCCCTTTTGCCTTTTTTTGTGATTGCTCAGCAAGTGTTCACGATTTTTTTTTTTTTGGTCATAAAACCCGTTCCTCCCCAGTGTTATAAATTCAGAAAAAAAAGCCTAAGGAGAAGCAAAAGAAAAAAACCATTCGTCTCTGCACTGCTAAACACAGATGTGCGGTCTGTCTGACAACAACAATATATATGCCTACCTAAATATAATCGCAGCAGTTAGCAGCAAGGTCTCTCTGACCAAAGCCCAGTCAAACATGATGATCCATAGTCCGGAGTTGGTATTGTCAGTCAAGGGTAAAATTACATGTCTGAGTGTCTGCCGGTTTCTCTTTCACTGCCCCTACCAAAAGAGGAAAAGACCAGAAAAGAAAGGCAGTGAGAGACTGCAGGGATGGAGGAATGAAGCTGAACAAGTGAGGAAAAGAGACAGGTCATGGGAAAAACTTCAGGAGAACCAGTGACAGAATTGGTATCCCAGCTGTTCTATTCCAGTTTATTACAACTTGAATTGAATTATTAATGCTGCCGTTCATGTGATAACTGTCAATTATACTGTACTGCAATGCAAAAGCTATCCTAACTGAGTGAGGCAGATATGTTGCAGCAACAGTGATGATTTCAGGACAGTTTCCTGGTTCAACTATGATGGTAAAACCTGCAAATTAACCTTTATAACAACACTCCTCATGTACATGTACCTTCTGGTGGTTGTCACGTAATAGAGTGGTGAAGAATAATTACTGTGGTTAATACAAGGTTGTCTTAAAGCAGAGGAAAATAAGACCAGCGTAAAAATAATAAACTACAGTTATCCTTGAACGAGGGGCTACTGACAACACTGGTTGTGGTATTCACTTCCTTCACCTGTGTTTTCATTTCTCCCCCCCCCCCTCCCCCAAGACAACGGTATTGGACCTGAAGGAGAAGGCGTCATCGCTGGCTTCCTCCACTCTGAAGAAGGACAACAGGCTGAAGAGTCTGGAGATCAGTCTGGAGCAGAAGAGGGAGGAGTGTGTCAAACTGGAGAACCAGGTTAAAAAGGTAAGAATGAGAGGAGGTTATTAAAGCATCAAAACGAGATGCTTTCACATAATTAGCACCTGTCTTTGACTGAGCATTTAACTCTGTATACCCCTCGCTGTTTTTAATTCACTCCTAAAATCTCTTAAAGATGGCTTTTTAGTGATTCTACTACACCTGCTACCTAATGCTTCAACTTTCTTGTTCCATCTGTATTTTTCTTCATTTTTATTGCTTCTTTCTGTTCCCTCTGTTTTGAATTTTTGGTTTTAAACATTGCACGGCACCTATAACCATATTTTGAAAGGTGCTATGTAAATAAAGCTTATTGTCAATATTAATACGATCAATGTAGGTCCTGATAGGTGCAGACAAGATTGAGTTGAACATCACTCATCATTATGTGACTCTGTGGAGGAAATAAAACACTGTACAGACAGTGCAGACAATACTGTACAGGTGAAAAGCACAACTGAAGAGAAGAAGGGAGTTTTAAACTTAATAACATCTCACTCTCTTGTTCTCTGTGTGTGTGTGTGTGTGTGGGTGTGTGTGCATGTGCGTGTTTTCATATCACATATTCTCCCCCACACAGCAGCCCCTGAAATGGTGTGTGTGACGGCTCGCTGACAGCCGTACAGTCATTTTCACGGAGCGGAGAAGACAGCAGCTCCACCACACCCTCAAATTTGTATGTCGGGGGTGTGTGTGTGTGTGTGTGTGTGTGTGTGTGTGTGAGAGAGAGAGTGAGAATGTGTATGAAGGTGTCAGTGAGTCTCTGCTATTTTTCTTATTTTATCTTAGTTTATTTCTCAGTCTCTTTCTGTTACCATAGATGGGGGGAAAAAGACTAAATAAATTGTGTCTGTGTGCGCAAGCTGATTGACATTGTGTCTACGACATTGTGTGTGTGTGTGATGTTTCTTTTTATCCTTTTTTTTTATTTGCCTTTCTTTCCTCCACTGTTCTCCTCCACCCAGATCTTTTTTCAGTCAGACACCCAAACATTTCCTCTCCACAGAAGAACCTGTAAAAACTGTTGTGCACTTCCAAAACTAATAGGGTTTATACATTGTGAGACCAAGAGATGTGCACACACACACACACACAAATTCAATCTGTCCCAAGAGCAACATCTGCTTCTGGGAAACACATACAGCTGTTCTAACCTTTAAGCTGCTTTTAACTTGTTTTTTTTTCCTTCTTTTGTTTGATTTTATTTCTTTCTTTTTCTCATTTTCTGCCTCTTCTGCAAAGCTGCGGTGAGCAGAAGAGAACGACGCCAACCTTCCCCTTTTGCTTGACTTACCCTCTTAACATTAATCTGCATAATATGGGTTTATAAGTCATGTGCTTACATATTAACACACCTTATACAGTGCATATTTATAACTCAACTCTCATACGGTGACTTATAATAAAGCTGTTTACATTCCCATTAGCCGATTACTGATTTTTAAAAGTGATTAATATGTGATTGTTAGCATATCAGCGATCTCTCTTCATTAAAGTGAATACATGTGCGTTCAAACAGCATCAAAGGAGCCCTATTTCTATATATAATACATGAAAATCCTGTTTTCATCAGCAAGCCTTAATATTGCCGCCATCATTTTCTTTTGATATTAATCACAACTAATGAGGCCACATTATGTTTCAGCATTGCTTTTTAAAAACACATTACTGTACATAATCTGCCTGAACAGCTGAATCCAGTTAATCAAAAGTAAATGTTTTGTGTATAAATGTTTACAAATGTAGTGTCTGGCCCCTAAATGACTGTTCTGTGCAGAAGTCACGTGTCACTTTCATCTAATCCTGTTGTCATTGGCACGTTATTTTCAGAGTGAACATAGTGTTGGTCTCCTTAGTTCGGACGCAGATGCTTGATTTATTTTCAACCGTTTCGTTTCTCTTACAGGCCCACAGTGCTGCAGCGGACTCGAGGGCTGACGCTGAACTCTCCGAACGCATCTCCTGCCTGGAGCATGAAGTGACCCAGCACAAAGAGGATGCTGGGAAGGCCCAGACCGAGGTGGAACGGCTGCTGGAGATCCTGAGGGAGATAGAGAACGAAAAGAATGACAAGGAGAAAAAGATCCACGAACTGGAGAGGTGAGAGTGGAGGAGGGGTGGAGAATCACTGTAACTGCAACTGTGTCCTCCCTCTATTAACCGTATAATCGATAGAAAACAACCAGGACTGTCTTTACTTATTGAAATGTTAAGTAACACAACAATAGCCTGCACGCTGCTGATCATTTTCCATTCAGTTGCAGTTGGAGTCTTCCTAAATAACTAATCCTTTAGTTTTCCCTTTTCCTCTCCCTTCTCTCTCCCCATGTTCTCCTTTAATTTCTACTTTATTCCTTCCATTATCTCCTTTGTTTTGTCATTTTACCTTATTCATGCGTGTATGCACATGATACTGCGTTACCCCTGTGTGTGTGTGTGCGTGCGCGTGTGTGTGTGTGTGTCCATCACACCTCAGAAATCCCTCTGCTTCTCATCTGTGGCGTTCTCAGCAGTCGCAAAATCCGACCCCCTCCCCCGCTGCGTCTCAGCAGCCTATGGGGGGGCTGATGTGGGACTACCTGGGCACGTGAGTGGCTGGCAGCCCTGTCAGTCATTTTGACAAATGCACGACAAAAAAAACCAAAACACTCACTTTGCTTGTCAGAGGGACGGGATGTGAAAGCATCGTGAGAGCGATTACTCCCATGTGGAAAAGTCTCTCTAATGTGATATTTCAGACGTGAATTATGGAGGACTGTTTGATTCAAAGTAGCTCAAGCATCACAGAGGACAACAAGCCAGTGGGAACTTGGTGTACACTACATGTAGATTGTTCAGATTGTTCCTTTATTCAGATTAAAATATCATCTGGTGTTCGATGACAAATGTAGTCCCATTCACAGGATGATTACACGTTACTGTAATCATACCTTAGATCTTTAATAATGACAGAATCATCAGCTGTATTATGATACGTTGGTTTTGAGAAAAAAAAAGCACTGTCCTCCATTCAAGTCTGAATGTTACACTTGTCTTTGTTATAAAATCAAACAGAATATCTTAATTTTGAATACGGGAGAGGGGAAATGAGTAAACTAGTAACCTCCACTGGTACAATAATATAGAAACAAAAAAGAAAACAATAATTTAACAATAACATGAAGAGATTTCTCGTTTTTTACCAGCCTTTTCCACATGGGACCACACTCAGTATGTTCACTAATAATCGCCAATCAAAGAGTTGCAGCATTGGATCAGTATTTATTCATTCAGCTACTCTGGGATGGCTCACGTTGACAGAAAACTAAGTAAAAGAAATCCCGTAAAGTTCAGCAATCAGCGCTCCAGTTGAAGTCATTCTCCTCTGAGCCATGAGCAGGAGTTGCCGGTCGTCCGTTATACTGCGCGCGTATGACAAGCCAAACTGAAAGGTTCGTCAAATGAGGGCAAGGTTTGGCAGCCGAGTCTTTGCTGTAAAGCCTGAAAAGACGCTGAGCCTCTGTTCCTGTCAATGATGCAACTCTTTCATTCAGTGGCTCTGTTTTTTCACGCTTCACGTTTGTTTTTACTTTCAGAAGAGGGTGCTTGACTTTTGAACAGTTTAACACACTCTTTTTATGTCAATAGGAGTTCACTGGACAGTTCACTATGATTTCTTTTTTATTTATTTTATATTAACACAAATATTAAGTATTTCTTTCTGTCCGCTTTTCTATTTGTCTGTGTAATTTTGGATCTACCTGTCTTTTCATTTGTGTGTTTGCCAATTTACTCTATATCTACCTCATTAGGTAGCATTAATCTTTCGTCTTTTCTTTCTGCTTTCTATCCTATTATCTCTCCGCTTGCATGTCTGCCTGTGTCTAACTGTCTCCTTTCAAAGCTGTTTCATTCTTCCTGTCTGTTGGGTCTGTCGCCGTATGAAGATGAGTACAAAAAACACAGTAAAACTCCCTTCTTTTTTAGGGGCCAAGAGTTTAAGAATAACATTCATAAACAAACTGAAGTGTACAGAGAGGCTAATGTGGGTGTGTTTTGATTTAAGTAGTCAGAGTAAAGACTCCTTCCTTTCATATCTGCTGTCTGTCCCGTCCATCTTTCTGTCTGACTCTTTAATCTCCCGCTCTAAAGCCCTGTCACCTTTCTCTCAGCTTCTGTCTGCCTGTGTGTTCATTAAAGACTAATGGTTGTTAATGATTTTTTTTAGGGGGGGGATTCAGTATTTTCTCTCCGAGTCTCAGTCTGCACAGTTGAAATAGAATAAACTATAAATAATTCAGCTGTTGCTGTGTGTGTTTAGTCTAACAGTAGTAACAGATGCAGATTGTAATGATGGGAATACATGTAGGATTTTGGTACATCATATATATTCTTTACTGTGAAGAGGGGATATTAGATGATGCAAGGCGGTGTGTTGGTACATTTACAGGCTTCAGTTTCAGTTCAGTGAACATGTTTTTTTCTGTTGTTACATTGTCAATGTTAGCATTACATACAGTATTCTTTACTGGTCTAGTTGTGAGAGGTGTTGTCCACACCAGTTTGGTGGTTATTGTAGTTCTCCCTGTTCTTGTTTTTAGTGCTGGGTTAAAAAAAAATGTATTTCCTGATTCACATCGATCTTCATTTGGAAAACTCTGATATCGACTCAGAAAATATCTGTCTTTTAATATAAGACATTTTCTTATATCCTCTGCAAAACTATCGATCGTCTAGTTAGGATAGTTTAGTTTGTTTGTGTCCTTCACGAAACATCATGACAGCACTGCGCTTCTAGGCTGTATATTTTTAACTTAAACTGTTTATTTTAGGTTTGAGGTTCAATTATCACCTACGACTGTACTGTAGAGTTGCACTGTTAAGTCTAAAAAAAGTGCTCTATAAGTGAGTCAATATTAAATGTAATCAATTCCAATCGGGACCTTGTGAATTTGAGTCGAATCAAATCAGTATTGATGCCCATCCTTATTTGATTTTACTTCCTACTGTCTTCAAACTCTCTGTAAAGGATCCACTGAGACATTTGAACCCAGCTATATCAGTGGTTGTCAGTAGATGTATATCACAGTGTTTTGCATGGTGGTGAGGAAACACTTAAACAAGCTTTGTGTGTTTAAGATTGTAATACATTCATTAACCAGGCTTTTTTTTTGACCCACAAGCATTGACCCTGTAACATTAAGTGTACCGGGCTACAGGGCTACATAACCCTGCTGTAAATGATTATACTTAGCCTCAAGCTAACAGGTAGACCAGAGGAGAAGGCATTCACCTTCCACCAACTCTTAGCTTGGCACTAAGGCTAATCTCCCTGGGTTACGAGTGAGCAGTGGGAACATTACTCATGAAAAGATCAGATGTGGGTTAAATAAGAGTAAAAAACAAGTCTTCCTCTCTAGTGTAAAACCAGCTGTAATGGTACCAGGTTATTTATTTCAGTAACTAGGATAGTAATTGGAACAGACTGAGTGACTTCACACTGAGGGGAAATGGAGCTGAAAATCTGCCCTGATGGCCAAAATAAAGGATTTGGATGGAAGAGTGGAAAAGAGAGAGCTGGAAAGAAAGAGGAAAAGTGAAAGGAAGGTGGTGGCAGAGGGAGAAAAACAGCAAGATGGAACTGAAATAATGGGTGGAGACATATAAAAGAACAGGCACCATAGTGGGAATAGGGAAACCAAATGAGAGCGAGGGGTAAAAGTGGTTGAAAATAATAGAAAGAGGAAGTTGGTTTGGAGATATGAAGAATATAAACCAGAGTAATGGGAAATTAGAGAAGTTTATTGCGTGTTATATTGTTCTGTAATGGACAATTTGTCTCTGGCACACTCTCGTTTGTGTGTGTGTTCCCAGGCACAAGTTCACCCTAGAGTTTGGGCTTTGCCAGTTACAGGAAGAGTGATTGTGTGGAAGTAAATTTTTCCTCAAATTTCACACGCTAATTGTATTGGTGTCTTTTAATAGAGACTTTCCACAAGCGCCGCGTCGTTCGAGTGGCCCCAACAAGGGGCTTAAGAGGTCGTCTGCAATATCTAAACCGTTGGAGGAGAGACGTTTCACAGTGAGCGCGGTCTCAGCTTCTGCTTTGATTGGCTAATTGCTCACTTTCAATGGTTTGTTATTGCAGTTTCGTGTGTGTGTACTGAAATGCTTACAGAGGTCGAGCTTGTAGAGGTCATGTAAGGTAAGGAGGTAGGGGCTGTCACTTTTTCTGAAAATCACGTTCAGAGAAACATTACATGATGTTCCTTCAAAAGTAGTTGAATATTTCTGAATATTTACTATTAGTCACAAGAGGTTGATCCCTTGTTCATATGTGATGCCGCTTTTGCCACGTTGCTCGGGAGGAGCTAACAGCAAAGTTAACAGTGTATTTGTTCCTCACTTTGCCGTCTGTGGTGTAGAACCAGAATTATTCCCACACGCCACTTTTCAGATGCTTTGGTGTCATGATTGTTCACTCGGGAGCACGGTTTGGTTTCTTTGTGTCCAAACTTGAGGTTAAGAACTTAAACCCAACATTAGGTCATGGCTGTTATTTTTCTGATGTATTTCAAAGTGGTTTTACGTAGCGGTTCGTGGCCAAGCGGAAAGAGACCTTGGCTTGAGACTGAAGGGTTGCTGGTTCAAGTCCCCCTGGGCTTTTGATGTAAGAAAATCTCTGCCAAATCAAATGTGCGCATCATCCACTGTGGCGACCCTTAGGGAGGGAGCAGCCAAAAAACAAAATAAATTCACAGTGGTTTGTAGCTGTGCTCACAGTTCTCTGCTAGAACCTAAGGCCTGATCCTTTTTAAGGTTTGAGATTGAACTCCCTCTCACCCCCAAAGTTTGACCAGACATCTGAATCTTGGATTAAAAGTGACAGCCCTATGAGGAGGCAGTTGATAACCTTGATTACTCTACTAAAAAAAAAAAGGAAGAAATCCCTGCATTTGAGCGACAGTATGTGTATGTGGTCGTCGACCTGCCTGTCCAGCTGTTTGCTTGGTCATGCCCGTCCTCCTGTTTGTCTGCATTTTCTCTGTATTCCTCTCTGTCACCTCCTCTGTCTCTCATCTCTCTCCTCTTTGAAGAGTGATCAAGCCGGCTAACCTAACGCTCAACTCCCGTCTCGCTCCCCACCCCCTCCCCTCCCACCTTTCCTGCTCCTTGTCTGTCTCTCCCTCTCCTTCTTTTATCTTTACAATGCAACACTGCTCTACCCAGTCTTGCCTCAAGGTTAGTACTGCATGCCTATTTTTCTTCCCCCATCACTGTCTCCTGAGTTGCCACACTTCTTGTCCTTGCATTGAGACACTCTCTCATCTCCTTCACTCTGTCATGAGCTCTTTTAATCATTCTCATCAAATGTGTCTGTTCTTTGAAGGAGACACCTTGACGTTCCCTCTTCTCCCTCTGTCTCTCTGACACCTCGCTGCCGATTTGAAGAGGAGACACGATTGTCTTCCTCTTTCACCCTCCATTATGACACACCGCTCGTCTCATCACCTCACCAGCATTTGAACTTTATTAATCATTTTGAAATTTAAGGCTACTACAGCAAACACGCAGCAACGTGTTGTAATTAATAACTTTGACAACCATGAACTTTTTGCTCTTCTTACTCAAAGTCTCCGTTGAGAAATCTCTCCAGATTTGATGACGCAGTTAAGATGACCTGGGATTCTGCTCAAGTTGTGGGTAGCTTTATTTTTCATCCCCTTAACTCGGATTTCATTATATTCTCTGGTCTGCGTCCCTGTATTTGGATTTAATAATGTCTTGACCTCAGCAATTTGCCTGTTAACCTATTGTGTGTGAGGTCCTAAATAAACAGTTTAAGGCAACAAGCTTATTTACGTTATTACCAGGAATCAGAGGGAAAATATTGGACCGACTGTCGTGTCCGGGAAATAGATATGTTACTGTTGGTAAGGAGGGGTTAGCTGAGTTAAGACAGGAAGAATAATGCTCTGTCCAAAAGTGTTTAAGTCTCATTAGCAGCACATTTACTGCAAAGCTCAGTATTCAACACCTACTTTATATTATCCCATTGTCTTCATCCCTAGGAAATATAATGGCTTCTTATTTTGTTTGAAAACTGCAGGACTCTGCAGTTTTTATTCTGGATGAGGGAGAGAGAAAAACCCCCCAAGACCTTTACAAATGATGACGCGGTTATTCACATTCTCTTCTTGATTGGCTCTTGTTTAGTCATGACTCAGCTGTCCACTGTGAATGAAAAGCTCCATTTAAATACTTACCTTCAGTTTCACCTCAATGTCACTTTAGAAAAATGCTGATTGAAACTAAGCAAACATACAACCTTTTTTTTTAATCTGTGATTCCGTTGCTGAGCTTCTTAAAATGAAACCTTCCGCCCAACAATCCCTAACCTCTCTCCATCTTCAGCTACTATCTCTCCGTCTCTCCTCTCTGACTGACTGCAGACAAGTGAATGTCAGAAGTCAGCGCACACCAGAAGTAAAGAAACTTGTGTTAACTGCGTTAAATTATTTAATCGCAAGGATAAACGCGTTAACTTTGACAGCCTTAGTTTTTTGAGGCGTATTAACACGGACTTGGATTACTTCTAAAACTGGACATAGATCATTTCATCTACTAAATGGAAATGTAGTCGTATGGGTGTAGCTTATGTTAACTGCCACTTGGATGTATTTTATTGTAATGAGCAGAATGTCAGATTATTATTTTTTCTCTATGGCAACACTTATCTAGGTCCAAATCCCAGGCTTGAAAGTCTGTCATCCTTTTTAGAAATATGACGTCGATTAGCTCCATGATGAGAGTTCAGCGTGCACAAACCCAGCGTCTGAATTTGGACCTTTTCGAACAGACGTATCAAAGTCGTATTGAAAATTCTCTGACCTACACTTTGTGATCAACCACATAATAACCACTTCTTCCTGCTGTTTCCTGAATTAATCCGGTGGTCTGGAGTGTGTTTGTGTGTGCTCGGCCCGGCTCTGCTCTGCTGTAACACTTCACCCAGTGCCAGCTCTTTCTTTGCCCGCTCTTCTCCTTCTCTTTTCTTTTCAACTTCTCGAGCCGCTGTCTTGTCAGCGTTTTCATTGCTGTTGTTCTGGTGTTTTGTGATCCAACTCTGGAGGGGGAGAGAAGTGAAAGAAAAAGTTAGCATTGCCATGCTGTCTGGTACATGACGAAAAAGCGTATCTTTCTTCTTCTGTCCCCTGTTTGTGTTTTTGTTCTTTTTTTTTTTCTTTTTCTGGTTGTTTTGATCTCAGGCTAAGGAACTCCTCTTCTACTGTTAAGTGTCTGACATCAAGGTTTCGCGAGCTTTAAAGGGAATTGCATCGTTTCTTTTTGCGTGTGTGGTCCCTTTGAGGTCCCGTTCCAGCTCTGGAGCACTGAGGTTGTGCTTGGCTTTGTCAGCTAATGTGTGACAACAAGCAGACACACACAAAAACACATGCCACCACCAAACATGCACATAGTTTTCCCTATCTTCCACACAAACACACACACAGAGAAAAGGAATGAATACTGAAAATGATTACATTTTAGAACCTTAGGTAAGGCTATATAATGGTTTATTAGTACTACAGCAGGGAAACTGCAAAAACAAGCATGTGTCAGGAGTGGGATTTGAACCCACGCCTCCATTTGGAGACCAGAAGTCCCTTTAGCCAGGAAGGTGTGACCTTGAGTCTGGCGCCTTAGACCGCTCGGCCATCCTGACAGCTGACTGTGAATGAGTCCACACAAGCACAGACCGACTACAGTTAAACTATTAATATTATTGCTTTGTTGCATCACCTCCCGATTACTTGGGATCTTACAGAACGCTGATTTAAAAACAAACAAACCTAGGCAATCTGATGAAAAAAATTAATAATTCTCAACAACTATTCAAACAAAACTGAGCAAAAGGTACTCAAAATGTTTAAAATTGGATTGAATTTGCGAAATTAGTCAAAGTTCACTTGGCTCGTTTTTATGAACAAAAACGGTCTTATTATGTGACATCAGCACAATTATTGCTACTTTATATCACTACTAAAAATGCGATAAAAAATGACTCAACACATGAGAAGACACAAAAAAAACTTTTTAAAGCCTGAATATATGACCTATAAACACACGCCTCCAGGATGTCCGTATAAGGAGTTGTGTATTATTCCCATGGCAATTCACCTGTGGCACAGAGGGTTAAATAGAAAACCTTATTAAAATACAAAATACACATGTATTCATTTGTAATTTTTGCCATGAACTGAGTTGATAAGATGATGAAACGCCCATAAAATATTGTTTTTTTTTGGGTTTTTTTGTTTGTTATTTTTCTAACCAAAGAAGGATTGAGTGATTGAATTTTAATGCATCCTCATTTAAAGTGAAGTGCATTCACATCTCTATTGAAAGTTGTCCACACGAGATTAGATCTGCCCCGGCTCCCGTCAGTGCCAGGTATGAACTGGGCTCTATGAGGAGATTAAACAAAGACACGGCCAACATCAACCCCCAGCTCTTTCTCACATGCTTGCACTATTACTGTTATCTAAACACTTTGAGTGTTAATGTACGGTTTGTTCTTAAGTGTGGATATATCTCCTAAATTTCAGGGTTTTTTATACACACACACACACACAAGCCTCAGCTCCTTATTTACCCAACAAATTTACTGCCTCGCTGAAGGAATTTCCTACAGCCTTTCTGCAATTCATAAATAATTGTTATCTTTGCTTTCTTCGTGTCCTCCCTGTACCATAAGGTTTTATTCCACATCGGCAACGTGAAAGTATAGTAAAACTACAGTTTTTTAATCTTTTTGTTTTTTAATGTTTTATAGTTTTTTATAGGCTCACTAAACCAAACCAATATTTCCTGTTTCCTTTTCAAAGGAAATACAGAATTCAGACTAGTTAAATGAAAATCCTTGATGTTAATGTTGGGTGAACTGAGTGCAGTAAACATACATGAGCCCCCCGAGCATTTCTGATCAAATATTTATACAGGTCTCCAAATGTAATATTAATATTACCTTAATGTGGTTCCCCTGGATATCAGCAGCATGCTAATGAGGGAACTTAAAACTTTTTTTTTTTTTGGAGAGCTTGATGTTTAGTAAAGATTGTGTGTGTGTGTGTGTGTATGTGTATTTATTTATTTTTTCTTTTACTGCTAGTTGAAAACTTTTCCTTTAAAGCTTTAATTTTTAATGAAGACCGCTGCTCTGTGTTTGTGTAGATCACATGATCGCGTGTTTACCGTCGCTACGTCGGGGATATTACTGTGGTTTTTGCACAATTGAGGAACTTAAAAAGTGGCGTCAACCATGGTGTTTGTGCGTGTTTACAGCTTATCATGCCCCACTGCTTACACATGTGTTTTGAGTGTGTCGATGGGATGCGTGTTGTTATGTTAGGAACAGTTGCGTGCACAAATTTGTGTGTGGTCCAACTCGGACATTTGATCCGTGCAGGTTGTGTTTGGATTTGTTTATACCGTGTGCCAGGGAGTGCGTGATTGTGTGTGTGTGTGTGTGCAGACGTGGTTTCGCTGCACATGTTGTGTTTACAGTGTTGTGGCTAAAGTGAACTTGTTGTGATTTCGGGGGTTAGAAGGAGGGAATATTTGACATGTTGAAAGTACTTCACTGAGCAGAGCCATCGAGTTCAAATCAAAACTTCAGTTTCATGTAAACTGTGTTTATTTGAGACAGAGAAAGGCGGAAGGAAAGGATTGAGCTGATGTTTGCTGCAATTACAGTAGATATTCTCACCCCTAATGCATATTATATAGTACAATGGGAATGGTTAAGATGAGTTACTTAATATTTTACACCTCGTTCGATGGTGCAACATTTAAATATTTGCAGATGATGAAACATTATGGTTGAAAAAGTTGTTTACAGAGAACAAGAAGAGTCTGAGGGAAGGTAACGCACAGGACAAGAGTGACTAAAGAGGGAGAGGCAGGAATAAGGCAGAGGGAAAAAGTAGTAAATGGTTCATGGTCTGATGAGAATATTTCATCTGAAGAGTAAAGGGTAATGTTGCATTTGGAGAGAGTGTGGGTTCAGGGAGCGCTGGAAGGAAAAAGAGAGCGGTGAGGAGAAGTGCATTTGTCCTCTTGAGATTGACGTGGTGTAAATAAATAGTTGCTTTCAAGCAAGGGATTATGCTGCAGTGTCCAAATAAATGGCAAACAGGGTGGAGGGGAAAGAGCCGGGCTTGGTTTGGAAGGCTGATGTGAGGGAAGATGAAGAGGAAGTCGCTGCGGTCGGAGGCAAATGCGTGATAGTTACCCATTCATATTACACACGCGGTGAGTGATACGGGCAAGCAAGTGAAGTTAGAGCAAAACAAGTGTTAAGTATCAGCAAAAGGGAAAGAGAGAGAGAGAGAGAGAGAGAGAGAGTAAGTGGGACTTGAGTGTTGACTCAATTGGAAATATTGCAAACCAGAAGTCCATTTCACATGCACATACGCTCACATACGTGGAGTCAATGTAGCGTGAAGCGGGGGAAACCTCAGAGAGCTAACCAGATGGTTGGAGCTTCCTGGAAATCCTCCAGTAGGAACATTCCTGCCTGTTTATGACCTGTTGCACATGCACACAGGGCGTATTTCACAAAATTGATCCCAAATATTCAAATAACTTTTATCGCGCATGCAGGGCGGACCCGACGGGACACAAAAATCACCCATAATGCCTCTAACAATGCACCACACATGTTAATCTTTAAAGAAAAGCCACACACACACACACACACTGGTTATTATGTTGTGAGGTTTGCACAGCCAGGTGCTGCAGAGCAGTTTTTGGCCCCGTCGTCACTTACAGGATCAGTTTTTCATCCAGGTTACTAAATTTCTCTGGACGGTTTGCAGTCGGGGGGCCCCCCCTGGACCTTTTAGCAAACACATGGAGGATTTTATGTCTCCATCCTCTGCCAATATAATTTCTCAACCTTTTTGGCACCGGTGCTGACATAAAATAAATTTGATGGATTAACACCAGTGTTTCAGGTTAGTGGAGCAGGTAGTTTAAGGCTCACATACACACGAGCGTGGCACCGTTAAATATTTACACTCTACAACAGGTATTTTACTTCAGGTGTAATGAAAAGTAAGTGAAATGGGACGGTTCTTTATGGCGATGAAGAAAATCTCACTTGCTTTTTGAGGATTTCTAATCATTGGAGACCTTTTACTGGCAGCTAGATTATAGATAGTCTATGAGTAAAAGTAATGATAACAGTGACACACACATGCATAAACATTTGCACAGTGCAGGCAGACATACAAAAAACCCAAACATACAAAAGATTCAAGGGCAAACGCGGAGTGAAAAAGAATGCCTTTGATTGAGTTTGATCAGTTTCTGATGTGTCGGCCCGTTCGTTTATTTTCGTCTCGCAAGTGTCTTTGTTGGAAAAGTGCCGCTGTGTGAACATGTGGGTCTGTGTGCTTACACATCCATCCCCGGTGTTTGACTTCTCCCTTTGTTTGTGTCATGATCCAGCAGACGTTTGTGAAACCTGTCTGGGATGATCTAAGTCCGTCCATTTGTGTGCGTGTGTGCATGTGTGTGTGTGTGTGAGAAAGGTATGAAAGATCCTGATTAAATCAAGCTGGTGTGATAGCTGATACTGTAGGTCGGTGACAGAGCTACAATGGCTTCCAGACATCTTAAACAGGGATTAAGCCCTTTCTCCATCCTCCAACTCTGCTGCTCACATGAAGAATCTCTTTCTCTCGCCCCCTCCTTCCCATTTTATTCCCTAAATGATGATTTAAACCCGGCTTCCCGACACCCTGTAATCCCTCTCTGAAATGAGCCGCATGCTTCCCACTGTGGAGAAATCTCCAGTGTCATCCCGTCATTGATCTTTACATTACATTGGCCCTACAGTGTTATTTCTGCTCTGCGTTGAGCATAATCTCTGTGTCTCGTCGTATCAACGCAACGGGACCAACGGGCGTTCAGAGTCCAGAATTTGTTCTGAATGTGATGGTTTGTCTCGATATATCAAATGTCAGCTGTATGTAGAGGCGGCCGGCGTTGTAATAAATACATACCCATGTTGACAGCATTGCTGATGTTGTTGTTGCTGCTGCTGCTGCTGCTACTCGCACTGTCCTCTTTTGTTCAAATGAATTTTCAGGATTTCCCTCAACATTTTTGTCTTTTACAGGACTGAATTGACACAAACACACAAACAAGAAAACTCAAAATAAATGTCCCAGGCACATTATGTACACAGCCATTATCTCCTTTTTTTAGGATTTACTTGGGGGTAAATTGTTTATTTTTTGTGTCCTTGCATTTAAATTTCTTGAGTAATCTGAATCTTAAAGGATCAGCGGGTGCTTTGCAGGAATGTTAAATGGCAGAAAGAGAGACAGTCTGAGTGTTTAATCACTTTTGGGTGGTTTTCGTAGCCTTAGAAAAGGCTTTTATGTGTACTTTAGGCTATGGTTTTGCTTTACCCGAGCAGAACAGACAGCCAGAGCGTGTATTTCCTATTTTGAAGTGGAATCTTTCTACACTAACAAAGAAGAATGACATCCTCTCTGGTCTGCATAGGCCACAGTAGTTCTCTGATGCACTTGGGATGCAACTCTGTTTGTTGCAATCTGCAGTCTCACCATTAGACGTCATCGAAATCTATTATTGCATGTATTTCCACCCACTTTGTCATGTTAAATGTTTATTTGTGCTGATATTAACTGCATTTGCGTACAGTCAATCTGTATTTGGGGCTGCGTTTTTAACAGTGAATTTGTGTGTGTGTGTGTGTGTGTGTGGATGCAGGCAGATGAAGGACCAGTCGAAGAAGGTGGCTAACCTGAAACACAAGGAGCAGCTGGAGAAGAGCAAGAACGCTCAGATGATGGAGGAGGCCAAGAAGAGAGAGGATAACCTGAACGAGAGCTCCCAACAGATTAAGGTACGGATAGAGGAAGAGGAGGAGGAGGAGGAGGAGGAGGAGGAGGGAGGGCTGAAGTTAGAGAGTGAGGAAAAGTGAAAAGTGAAAAGTTTCTCTCCACCTTCTCTATGTCCTACCTTAAGTATTGTCTGCTATCACAACAATGCTTCATCGTAATGTGACAGTTATGACAGGGAGCAGCCTGAGGCAATGTCAAACACTCTCAGCTCATGCTGGGGGAGTGTTAGCGCGGGTAACCGAGGAGGATGACTGACACGGCGGGCAGATGGAAGACGGAGAGGGAAATGGTGGGTGAGGTGGACCGGGAGAAAAGGTTGATAAAGCGAGGGGAGAAGTGATTAGGGGGAGAGAAGAAGACACCCGCAAAACAATGAAGTGAATGCTGTGGGTTTTAAATGTTTCCTGTGGTGTAAGAGCATCTCTTAATTGTCTGCTGCGGTGTCAAGGAGCCACAAGATGAATAGTCATGTGTGGGGTGATGATTTCGACTGTGGTTGTCTTCGTATTTCCTCAGATTGTAGGTTTTCTTTCATTTTTCAATCGTTTCCTTTAATTTCACCCTAAATTTCATCTCAAGTTGCCCTCACTTCCTCTTTCCCCCCCCTTTCCCCTCGCGCATCCTCCTCTTCCCACTCCTTCTTCTCTTCCAGTAATCGTTAACCTCACTGGCCTCTCTGATTAGAGGCAGATGAGAACACTCTCTCTGCGTTTGCTCCCTGTAGTGACGGTTGATCATTGGTTTAAGGAGTTTTGGAAGTTGTCATTTGTGCATATGGTGCGGTGAGGAGATGAGCTGTTAGCTATGTGAGTCACTCAGACTTATGAGACCGCAGTGGTCGCAACCATAACTAGTGTGTGTTTAACCACCAATGAGGACTCGGGATGGAATGCGAGTGTAATTTAGACCATAAATTTAATTCAAAACAATAAGAATACTTGATCCAATTTAAGTCCGTCTGCGTCGTCGTCGCATAGTTAGACACCAAGTCATGTGGGACCTGGAGAAGAATCCAGAGTTACAGCACACGTGTGCTGCTGGAGGTTTGGTTACAGACACTGTAATGTCTCACCTCCTTTTCATCAGTTATTCCTTCACTTCTAATGGACTTCAGTGGTTGAAAGTTACATTTTACTCCAAAAAATGCTCCAAGTGTGATTCCCAAGTTCTTTAAGAAAGATGGAAGTCGGACGCTGAGAACAACAACCTGGAATGAGGGAGGTCTACATGGAACCTAAAAAGATTAGCTTTATTTGAGGAAACCTGGAACTTCTAGAAAAATCTAGGTTAAATTAAAGAGTTTTTGTATTTACAGCTCCATGTAGCATTGCTGCCATCTCACTGCAGGGCTTTTCTTGATCTTATTATTGTTTAATATAATACTGATTATTGCATAACATGACGTAGAACATGATGAATTTCTGAATTTTTGGTTGTATCATGAAATGAATGTAGAATATGTAGAATTTATGACTTCTAAGTGAAATTGAAAACCTATAAAAAAATATTATTATCAATAAGAATTTGCAGATGTTTCTCCTCAGATGAGATGTCGTAAACGCTGATCATATTCCTCCAAAACTAATGAAATGCTCATCGCTAATACTTTGTATTTCTAGAGACATTTTCTGTCTTTCTCTCTCTCTGTAGGATTCTCTCCGTCTGAAGGAGGAGCGCATCGAAGAGCTGGAGGAGGCGCTGAGGGAGAGCGTTCAGATCACAACAGAGCGAGAGCTGGTGCTGGCCCAAGAGGAGCATGCTCGCACACAGTCTGAGAGAGAGGTACTTCCTCCTAACTTAACTAAGAAACACACAAACGCGAGTATTGTCTCTGATTCTTTCCCCTCAACCAATAATCATGTAAACCAAACCTTTCCTGTAAACTCAACCCTCACTGATTGTTATTTTATTCACATTGACACAAACGGCCTCACTTCTAAGGCTTCTCTCCTCCGGACATTCGGACCGACGCACAAGGAAACGCACACAGACAAACGTCTTTAGGGCAAATTAAAAACTCTTTTTGACATAGTCAAACATCGCCGTGGCCAAGTGTGGCTTACGGCAGTGGCAGCACACATGCCCTATGCCAGCTGAGCTCATTCAGGTGTGGCTCTTTATGTGTGTTTGCCCAGTCACTCCTCATTTGGAGGAGAGGTAAACACATCCCTATTTAAAGAACAGCTTGTGTTTTGTCCTCCTCAGCCTCCAACACACAAAAACAGGTTTACTTTAAACCGAGCGCGAGCCGACCGCTCCAATTTGTAATCTGTTACATCTATATTGAGACAGTAGGAAAGCTCCTAGCAGTGTCAGGGGAGGCTCGGAAGGGAAAGGTTTAGTGGATTCAACCACAGACCAGTGTATGTGTGTGTTGTTCCCCTGGGTACCAATGACTTAACGAGGCCATAGAGATGGGAAACGCTCCTCGGAGCCAGGATGGGTTTTGACAAGTGGGAAAAAACAGCGTGGGCTGTGGGGATGAAAACTGTCCTGTGAAAACATGGCTCGCTGTAGCTCTTGGCACCACGGCTGGACTCCATTGTTATTACTGCCTCTAAATGTTGGCCGTCCTCTCTGGCCTCTGCTCGCCAGACTACTTCTGGACAGACACCTAAAGACAGAGGCATGCAAGCAGATGTTTTATTTTGAGGTATTTTGCTGACACCTCCATTCGTGGTACTTGTTAATGAGCAAGAACGGCAGAACCGAGACAGATACAGCGGAGGAATGATGGAAAAGACGCACGGACAGACCTGTGGTGCATCATTTGCAGACATGGTTAAAGTGACGAACACCTCAGGTTTTCTTTTTCTTTTAATTTAATGATGCAACCAAAATAAATCGTGCTTTGAGTTTGAATATTATAATAAATGCAGCTTTATTGGAGTAATCAGGGGAAGAGAATGCATGACTTCAGTACTGGTTTTGGTGATTTTTGTTGTTGATTTGTATGCTGCTTCCTTCACCTGAAAACGGGCTCTGTCTATTAACACTGCAGCGTTAAACCTGACTGAGGGAGCGTTTGGATGTATACAGCAGCAGTGCAGGGCCGGGCGACAGCAAACTCCTGAATCACTGGGAATTTTGAGCAGTAGAATTCACTTCTGGAACCTTTTGCCTGCACTTCTTCATGTTTTCAGTCGTACTGCAACCTGTTTACAGTCGTCCCGCTTTATTTGCACAATGCTGTTGTTGCCTCCGTCTGAGCTGATGTAAAACTTCCTGTGTGTTTACAAAAGTGTACAAAACTCTGAAAGTGAGAAGGAAAACCTGAGAAAGTCACATCCAACATGTTCATCCTCTTGTTTTAATTTGTTTAGACTAATTTGTGCCAAGCTATCACATTCAATTTAGCGGGCAACTTATTGAAAAACTTAAAAAAGATAGAAGTGGCAGCTTTAATTAGGCCGAATCGAGGTCATTTAGTCCAGGACAGGGTGCTGGAGAGCGTCCTTGCACTCAAATGCTTGAGTGAAGGAGCAGAAATGTCAGTGTGTGGTGGATGAGTGGAGAGGGCAGCCAAACACTCGGTGCAGTCGTCACCCAACATCAACAGCGCTAACTCAGCCTTTCAGTACACACACACACACACACACATATATATATATGTACACACACACACGTATGCTCTCACAGACAGGACAGTAATACACAGGACAGTGTTACACATGCATATATTGCTCCAGACGCACAAACATGGCGGAAAAGAAGTGCTAACTGCTAGTTAAACAGCGCGCCGACGACACACACACAACACGGCATTCAGCAGGAGCCAGGTGGACACGCTCCTCTAACGGGAAACGTGTCTTTATATACACAAGTAAATTGTAAATAAATATGTTGGCGTCCTTGTTTTACAACCACATCATTGCAATTAACGTTTCACATAATGATTCGTAAAATGACGACAGAGGCAGAGGTGGTTTTCTCTCTTAATGAGAACGATCTGTTTAAAAGGCACACACTGTTAATATGCACAAGTCTTGGCTGCGTTGAATTAGCCAGCGTCGCCTTGTTTTTGTTACCTCTGCAGGACCCTTTCCTGGTATTAATACTGACCTTGTGAAGACCAGTAGTGCTCATGGGGACCAAAGCCTGGTCCAGAGCCTATTTTCTGAGGAAGTGGTCACGGCTGGTTGGTTGTAAGATGAATTAGGCAGTAACTGGTTATAGATGGTTAGGGTTAGGTTGTCAAATAGAATGAAGGTCTGAAGAATAGCTGCACAAACCTCCGTGTGTGTGCGTGTGTGTGTGTGAGTCTGTGTCTGTATAGGACTCTCTCACAGATTGGGTTTGACTGGCAAAACCATTGACCACATGAAATCATATTCAACCTTTTCTGTGAGACATGAGTCACAAGTGTGTATGATCGCTGAAGCAAGGTGTGTGTGTATGTGTGTGTGTGAGACAGTGAAGTGAGTCATCAGTGACACACTCCATCAGTGTCTGTAGAGACCAAACCAAAGACAGACTTCTCTTCTGTACGTTTGTGCAGACAATTATGAGTTTTTGAACTCGCTGCACTTTCTTCTTTTCTTTGGAATAAAATAGAGTTGAAACGACTCTAATACACACACACACACACACACACACACACACACACACACACACACACGGCCATTAAACTGAAAGGGTTGCAGTCCTCCTGACCTCCTCTTGTCCTCCAGCTCCTTCATTTCCGGCCTTGTCACTCCTCACCCCTTCATTCTTCGATCTCTACATCTCTAATGTCAGCCAAAAACTCTCCTGCTCCTCGTTTTCTCTTTCCTTCAGGTCACATCTGTCCTCTCATTTTATTCCTAACCTCTCTCTCTCTCTCTCTCGCTCTCTCTCTCGCTCTCGTGTCTGAATCAGATTCTTAACACTGCCTGTGTTTATGACTGTATCACTGTATCACTTTCATCTGATTTTCTCTCTTTCATGTTCTTAGCATTTGCTTCCTCTTGTGCTGCACTGTTTATTCTTCACTCGAGCATACTTTACAGTTCTTCTCTTTGTCCTCTGCTCTTCTTTGCTTTTCTGTCTTGTACATGCATTGCTTTGCCTGTTATCTCTTTCTAATCACCTTTATCGCCTCATCCTCTTTTCCTCTTTCCTTATACTGTTCTCCGTCCCTTTTCCGTCCCTATGTCCACTTTTGGTCTCTCCTTTCCTTGTCTGCTTTTCTTTATTTCTCTTCCTGTTTACTTCTGTTTCTTTCCCCCGTCACCACCTCGTTCCTTCACTCCGTGTTTTTGTCCTATCTTTCTCTGTCTCTGCTCTTTTTGTACGCAGCTCTTTCATATTCCAATGCATGAGTTCACCACAGCCGGCTTTAGGTGGTCAAAGGTAACAAAACAGCATTTTATGTCCATTGCTTTTTTGTCTGTCTTTCTGTAAACGAAGAACCCCCACAGATTTGTGAAAGCTGATGTTATTCTTCTACACTGGATAAGAACTTAATTTCAGTCAGTCATGCTGATGTTATCACAAACCACGGTACTAACAGCTGGTTAAATACAAGAAATGAAGAAAATATTTCATGTTTGTGTTGATATTTGCTATTGACGACACCAGAGAAATAATAACCAGAGACTCTACCCTTTAAACGCCAATACAGATCCAGCAGGTTACCAGCCAAAACAAAAAAAAGCCAACAATTTAACCCATTTTAATGCTTAGCTCACATGTCTTTCCATCTCAAGATTCTTCCTAGAATGAAATAGTGAATATTTATGAAAAAACATGAAAGACACATTCAGAATTCTGTTTCTGCTGATAACATTTGTTTTATTGGAGCCATTAAAATAAAATAAAATAAAATAAAATATCCCCTTCTTTGCTCTGGGTTTTCAGTTTTAATCCTTTTGTCTTGAGGGTTTTGCTCTTCTGTTTTTTCCCCCTTGAACAGTGCAGAAGGGAAGGTAGTGTGAATTGTATAGTAGCCAAAGAAAAATGTGTGCCTTATACTTTCAGACCTCACAGACATTAACATTCTCACATCGACCCAGAGAGAGACCGACACAGATAGGGTACTGTAAGAGAGAGAGAGAGAGAGAACACACGGAGAAGAAGAAGAGTGTTACATTGAAGAATTTCGTGTAAAAACAAAGCACAGTGACGAACAAACATTACATTGATGTGTGGGGAAAAACTAGCATTTTAAACACAAACACAGAGGGTTTGTTAAAATGATGTCCTACATTGTGTGTGTGTGTGTGTGTCAGGTGGAGGACCTGCTGGTTGCCATGGATAGAGTGAAACAGGAACTGGAGGTGATGAAAGCCAAGCTGTCGTCGACTCAACTCTCACTGGCTGAAAAGGAAGGTCACCTGACCGCCCTGCGGGCTGAGAGGCGGAGGCACCTGGAGGAGCTGCTGGAGATGAAGTAAGAACACAGTCACTCATACAGTAACTTAATACTAACCTGTGGGGTTTTTGTTTTTTTTTTCATATTTTTTAAATATGGAAAATGTATTTCCTGTATATTGTATAATGTATTCCTATATTCCCAAATTTCGTTATTTAATACAAAATGAAATGACTCTGTTTGACTTAAATCCAGGTTCTTTCACTAGTTTTAAAAACCTGCAACACTTTCTCTCAAATTAGCGACGCTTGTGATATCTGCCATCGCGTCCCTTGTGACTTCAGCGTTTCCCAGAAGGTGTTAAGTTGTCACGATGAACTTCACCCGACACCTCGTCAACACGTCCTTTCCCTCTGCTTCCTCCACACTCTCTCCTGTCTTCTTTTATCTCCTCTCTCTCCTTCTCTTCACTCTTTTAAAGCCATAGACACATGTGTCTTCTGCTTGTTTTTTTTTTACGTCCTCGCCGAGGCCGCGCAAACAAGGCGCAATTTATCGGAACAACACTTTGGGCTGAAATAGAAGCCAAGGAGAAGGTCCGTGTTAGTGCTGTCCTGCCTGTTTAAACACGCCGTGGGACATCTTTTAATGTGGCATCATGGGAAAATGAGTGCATGCGGTGTGATTTAGGCGTCCTGCTCGCTGTCCTTGACATTTTCTACCTACATTGCATTTTTGTGTGTGTGTGTGTGTGTGTCCAGCAGTGTGTCCATTCACAGCCCAGGTGAGCCGGTTATTGGCCGTTTTATCACTGTAGTAATGACCCGTGTGATTATTACAGGCATCAGCGCTCCAGAATGCGTAGCCTTGTTTCCATATGTGAGCGTGCGCGCCCCGCACATGTGTTTGTTCGTGTGCTTGATTGATTTACGTCCGCTGGTCCTTTTATGACCGCGCCGGCTCCGCGATGAGTCTTTATGTAACAAACAGGTGAATAGACGTACACATAATATGTCCTGTCCGTACGCACACCGGCACAAACGCACAATAGCAACATGCAAACGCGCGCGCACACGCAGGCGATCTTAACCATGCGTGATTAGATTTATCCGTCTCCAGTCGGTAGTTCAGTCTGTGCTATCATTTAACGCGTGTCCCCCCGGCACACTGTATATACTCTGTACTCTGACTGTGAGTTTCCACTGATGGATCATACAGAGACCAGATGTTTGCTCTGTGCGTGTTTCTGTTGCAGATACACGGTCTACAATTGTATGGCAAATACTTAGCGTAGCTGCAAATACTCCGACCTGTATTTTAATCTTTAGCCATTTTTACCGCCACGTTCCATATTCAACAGGAACGTTAATTACAAAGTCATTTGTGACAGTAACAAGATACATTTTGTACCTGTGTGTAAGTGTTATTTCCTTTTCTTGGGCCACTTTTATTGATAACACCTTGGTAGCACATACTGGTAAGGGAAGAAGAAAAACAAGAAACATTTTTTTTCCTACACTTCAAATCATTAAATGTGTGGTAGCAGACCTTGAAGAAGAGTTTGTTGCTCCCTGAACAGTGTTTCTACATTTTCAGGATAAATTATTTACTGTTGGTTAGGGTGTCTGCGTTGGCCAGCAGTTTTCTTTTAACTTGTGTTTTTTTTTGGGTTTTTTTTGCTTAGTTGCTACCAAAGCTTCTTCGTTTCTACGGTTTTCACGTATGTGTCGTGGGTGGTTTTCTGATTAAAACACAGAACACGGCGGAAGCTGCTCTTTGAAGTGTTTGTTTGAATCGTCTTCAGAAGCCTGTGTAGAATTGTCACACTCGTGTGTTAGTGTTTAACAGCTCACTGGGATAAAAAAAAAAAAAAAAAAAAGCTTTACTTTTGCATTATACATGATATTTTCTAGGCTACGGGAAGATATTCTTCTCACATTTGGGATACGGTGCATTTCCATCCCAGTTAACCCTCAGTTTCAGGTAGCTGCTGGTTGTCTGGCTGTGAGAAACGTCCATGACGCCACCGCTCATATTTTTCACAAGACATTAGGGTTTGGTCAGGGAGAGCACGTCATCCCTCTCTGGCTTTCTCCCACATGTAAAACACGAGACGTTTAAGGTGGCTGTGTCCTGTGTGTCCATATATCACAGTGTAATGCACATGAAACTGTCTCCGTGCACACAGGCTGCCATAACTCTGAGAGGTTTGATGTCTGATTTGTTGCCCAGTTTTACATTGGTGTAAGGTTTAATGTTACTGTAAGACATGATATATGATACTGCATGTTTCAGAGGTTTCTGGGACAGACACAGAATATATTAACACACACACGCAGAAATTTATTCCAAGTACAGCTGGAAGAAAGCACACACTCTCACTTTTCCTGTTTCCTCCCTTTCCTTAATCTTATTGCCTCACACACACACACACAAGCGCACTATAATGTAGTTATTACAGTGTCTGTGTTTAGACACTCACCGGCCACTTTATCAGCCAATGACATGGCAGCACCTCACTGCGTGTAGACCTGCTGCATTTCAACCTGAGCATAAGAAAGGTGATTTAAGTGACTTTAAATGTGCCGTGGTTGCCAGCGATGGTCTGAGTATTTTGGAAACAGCTGATTTACTGGAATTTTCTGTAGATTTTACAGAGAATGATGCAAAAAATGAGGAAATATCCAGTAAGTGGCAGTTGCTACTGAACTAAAATGCTAAATTGATGTCAGAAGTCAGAGGAGAATGACCTAACGCACCTGATTTAAGATAGAAATGCGACTCAAATAAACTCAAATAACCATTCATTACAGCCAGGACCAACTCTGAATGCACAAAACACAAAACATCAGACCTCAAAGCAGATGAACGACAGACCACAGATTTATTAGGTGTCCTGTGTGCCTAATAATGTGGCTGATAAGTGTTCATTGTTAGTCTCTGTATATGTGACTATTTGTTTGTATGTCTGACGTGAGTATATTATGCCATAGGGACCATAAACATGGTCATACACATGTAAATAACAAGTAAATACCAACACACCCCAACGGAAGAGAATTACACACATACACAGACACACATCTGCCCTGCAGTGCTCCAACATGTGACTTTCCCCACTGATAAATCACCTGCAGTGACCTTCACACATGCATGCACATGCTCATAAAGCACACAGACATGTTTTCTTGGTGATATATATTCAAATATGGACATGGCTCGTTTTCTTCCCGGCATTGTGTGCACATGTGTTTGTAGAGCGTGGGCTTTGCAGGTGTGTGTGTGTGTGTGTGTGTGTGTGTGTGTGTGAAACAGCAGGGTGTCAAGTTTGAAATCCCAATCTGGATGAATTAGGGTCCGTTTTACTCGGTGCCGCTTTACTGACATTTCACACACCTCTGCACTGGTGTGCGGTGTTTTTTCATCCGTCTCTGTGACACAGACACAGACACATTTATGTTTCATGGCTCTGGTTTTGTACAATTGTATTTGACAATAAATATCAGGTAACTTACAAAGATGTTCTTTGGCTTTCACTGTGTTGGATTTTAAGGGCAGATAATAAATATTCTACACCGTTTAAAGCCCAGGAAGTTTGTTTTTAGAGTTTTGATTTGCATAAGCTGGATTTAATTGGTTGTAACTTGGCTGTGAGGAAAAAGAACATTTCGGCTACTTAAAGTCTTGTATTACTTTGGTGGTCTCTTAATAAGAGCCATAACCACAGCACAAGCAACTAAACACACACGTGTGGAATTAAACATTTGAAGTCTCACTTGACATTTGTGAAACCGAGGCGTTTTCTCTGCGACCTTGTCACGCTGACTTTATTCAGGGTGAAAAGACCCGCGGTGTTTTGAACACAGCGTGATTTGTTGAGGTATAAACTGGCTTCACATCAGAATCTGTGGTTTTGAACTTTTCGTACATCATGTGTGATTTGTTAGAGTCGATGTGACAGTGACAGCTTTATGAAGAATTATTGAAAACCTTTCCCCGCCACTGTTCCAAGAAGCAGTTGAATTCGAGTCTTTCCATCGCAGGATTGCGTTTTCATGGAAGCTCATGTGTTTTACTGATCAGAACGGCCGCATACATAAATATTTTCTGTAAATTAATTTAAAATGCGGTTTGGCAAATATCTCCCCGTTTTAAAGCAGTCAATTTATTTTACGGCTCTGACTCACTGATGGAGAGGAGAGGACAAAGACGCGGAGAAGAGAGGTGGTACGGGGATTGACACGAAACAAGTAGTGGACAAAAACAGAGGAAGAAAAGCGAATGAAGAGGTCAGAGCGAGGGTTATAAATTTCTTTTTTTGAGGGCAGAGAGACTGAAGGAGGATAATAAAATGAAAGAAAAGAAGCTGAAATGCTTTTCTGGCAGAGAGAGAAGGAAGGAAAGCAATGAGGAGAAAGACAGCTGTCCAACAACAACTCGCTTGAGCCAACAGGGCTGTGTGATATCCCGAAAAAATGATATTACCTTCATCTCTGTCTCCCGTGCTCTTTCCGTTCATCTATCAATCTTTCTACGGTAAATATTGAACATATAAGCACTTATTGCACACAAACATCCTCCTTTACCTTCATTTCCTGATCCTTGTCTTTTACCAGACGAAAATGAAATTGCATGTATTAATGGAAGAGTGAGACACTGGGAGGTTGTTAAGGACTTTGTCACATTAGTGATGCTTAAAAATCACATTTATTACAAATAATAACACTTTATTTTTTAATTTTAACATTTGTTTTTGGCAGTGCTAATGGTCAAGGCTTCCAGCGGCAGGCAATAATGAGTCACATCACTTTTGTTTGCTTTTGTCAGGGGAATAATATGATATTGTAGTTGCTTTGTCTGCATGTGGGAGGCTGCTTCAGGCTGATAACACCACTACGAGCAACATCGATGTTTTTTTTTTTTGGAACAGGATCTTCTAAGGAAGTATATACCTAAAATAATATTTATGTAAATGAAGCCTAGTAGATTAAATGTACTCTAGGGTTTTGTTTTCTCTCATTTTTGTAGTAGAAGTTAGACATTGTTCGATAGATTTATCAACAATTGGCCGATTGCTTCTTTTCTCCTCAGAAAATTGATAAATGCTGCAAAATTCATATAAAAGTTAAATTAGAAAGACGTTTTTTTTTGATGTCTTGTATTTAATAGTCACTTTGTACACTATTTATATCTATAACAAATATAATATGCAGTTTGATAAGCAGTTTTGTGCATTTGTTAATATTAAACTGTTAATTTAAGCGGTTGGAGGGAGGAAAATAGAATAAATCATCCATCATCATCGGTATGGACTGTAGAAAAACCTATATGCATTGACCTCTGTTGTGTAGGTGTGCTGTTTCTGCTGTTGTCACACACACACCGAGTCTTGAAGCATGTGGACATCCTCCGCTCGGGGAACTCTGTACACGCACACTGTACCTTGAATCACGTGTATGATTAGAGCATAAAAAAGTCTGCAGGAGCAGCAGCAAGTCGCTGCTCCGTCTTGTGGCTCCTGCTGTCAGAGCCTTGTCTGATGCCTCAAGGTGAACACTATAAATTCGCTTTATTTCTCCTTTGCTGCTCTGCTCTTCCTTTTATCTCTCTCCCTGCCTCCCTATAAACTTCAACCCACTCCTTGCACCCCTTCCGTCATTCCTCCTCTCATTCTTCCCATCCCTCCCTCCCTACCTCACTCACTCCATCCCTTGCTCGCTCTGGTATTCCCCCCCCCCCCATCCTCCTTCATTTCTCACTCCTTGCATCCTGGCTTCCCTCCATTCCTCCGTTCTACTTGCCATCCATCTTCTCCCGTCTAAGCCTACATCCGTCAAGAAATGCTGTTATTGAAGGATTTCAGTCGAGCATTAATTCGTCCATTCATTCATTCACTTCGTTCCAAAAATAATCAATGATTGTAATCAAACGATTCTGCTCTCAACACGTCTGTTATTTGGGCGACGGCTCCGCTCTTTGCGGCCAGGAAGTCATCACTAACAGAACAACACTTGCACTCACACATATTCTAGTGCGGCATTCTTAGTGAGGACATAATGCATTTTATAGCCCTTTACCGTAACTTTACCCATCAAAGCTAAACGCCAAACCGGGTCTTAACCCTGAAAAACCCATTTAAAATTGTGAAGATCAGCCCAAAGTGTCCCAAATGTTTCACTTCCTACTGTGTTTTTTGGTCCTCACAAAGATACACATACAAGCTCACACACACATTCACTCACAAAAAAACCCTGACAAGACGGGATGACTTCTGAGAAGATTTCGCTCCCAGAGGAATGCTGGGAGATTTACGTACACACACACACACACACATCCTCCCACACAAACGCATGAACACATGCTTGTGGCAGTCCTGTAAACTCAGAGAAGAGAGCTTTGATCCTGTCAGACAGCAATGAGATTAATCCACACTGTGCCAAAACCAGTCTGTGTAATTGTTGTGTGTTGTTGTGTGTGTATGGCAGACATGTGGAGAGCTTAGTGTGACAAAAATGGGGGCTCATGGTTCTGACACTTCGCTGAAAACAGGGCGCCCTGCTCTTTCTTTCGTCCTCCCCTCTTAGCACTTGGTTTTTTACCCTCTCTCTCTCTCTCTGTCTCTCTCTCTGTCTTCGTCTGTCCTCTTTGATTTATTTTCTTCTCCCTTGTGAGAGACTGGGAGAGAGATTCGAATCAGGAAAATAGAGGCTATAAAAGATGTGCTACAGTTCGAAGTTGCATTTAAATAATAGGGTTTTCTGAAGCTTTGCAAACTTCAGCTGAAATTGCTACAGAAAAAAAGGGGCCTCTTTTTATTGTCCTGACCTTTTGCATTATAATGTGTCGTTATGATGTCACTCACTGCATGTGTCTGCGCATGTATTCCAGAGCTGCCGCACTGAAACCAGCTGAATTAAAAGAGTTTAAAAAAAAGAAAGAAAATGAATGTAAGAACTGAAAACAGGAGAGCGGCAAGGCAATCGGACACATCGGAACCAAAAGAAACAAGTGGAGAAAAAGAGCAGATAAAGGAAAAAGGGATGCGGCAAAACCTCAGCTGATTACACGTTGTTCGTGCCAGGCCATCAAACAGATCATTAAACAGCAATTAAAGAGGAAGACGGTGCAATGAAGAGGGAAAACATATCAAAAAAGTAGAAAACAAAACACACACTTTTTTCAATCCCTCTGATTGTATGTTACGACTGCCAAGCGATTACTTTTCTATTCTGGAAATAATGAAGCGGTGGTGGACAGACAAACAGAGGAGGACGGGACGGACCAGTGGAAGAATTGTGATTGTTAAAGTGAAGGAGAGAGACACATTTGATTTTGTGTGAAGTGAAAGTCCGACCCATGGCGCTGCTGCAGAAACTGAGCACTTAATATGTAATCAATCAGTTATTTGGCTTTTTATATTGCAATAAAAACAGCAATTTAGCTTTTAAAGATAATGAAAATATCTCATGGTGTTGTTTGCAATTAAATGTGGCTGCTGTTTGTACTTTGCCACACTTGAGTGCAGTAAAAACAGAATAAAAAGGCAGTTTTAATTTTTTTAGCTTCAGTTCCTTACCTACGAAAAGTGCTAGTTTCAACCCTTCAAACAGCTAAAATGTATTATTTACACATATATATATAATTATGGTTGAGAATTGTAACATTAATGTGTGTTGTCTTGATCATGTGACCTGGTCTTATTGTGTGGTCTATCTGCAGTTCATTTGGTCAGTTTGCTCTTCCACTGCGGCTCAGTTTCCGGCTGCTTGTTAATGTTAACATCATTAACAAGGATTCTTCCTGAGGTTTTAATTCTGAGGAGTTGACCGCGCTCCTCTCACTCCGCCTGTGCATTTACCCCTGGAAATGGAGGCTCCATTAAAAACCAATCGTCCCCAACCAACGCCTCATTCCTGGCTAAATGACATGCACGTCGTGCTGCCAGACAAGAGCGCAGGAGAGCAGAGCGCAGGTGGACAAAGTACAAGCTGCAGGTATCCTTCCACATGTTGAAGGACAGCTGGCAGCGTTACCAGGACGCCGTTAAAGCCTGAAAGACCAAATATTTTTCTCATAAATCATTTGATCTAACTTGCCGCATGTTGTCTTTAGCACCATCGACTCAATTGTTCCCAGTCCCAGAATCTGTCAGCCTGGAAGCCCCCTCTGAACCTTTTGAGGATTTTCTCCACTTTTTGCTTGATGAAGTTGTCAACAAGACCTCTCATCTCACCTCCTTGATCTGTCCATCTCTGTGCCCTGCTCTGCTGTCTTCAGTCAGTTTCAGCCTGTGTCCCTCTCATTTTTAAACGAGACTATAGCAGTCGCTCCACTAGTGTAGTACCCAGAGCACAGCACAGCACAGAGACTGCACTTTCAAAGGGGTTTTTAATGATAGATTTTTAGCTACTGATTCTACTGGTTTGGAGTTAACCTTGTTCTTCTTGATTTGACCTTTGACTTTAGTGTACCTTAGCAGAAATTAGTAATTTCCCATCCTAAGCACTGGGTTGGCATTAAAGGTGCAGCCTGAGACAGGTCTGAGAGAACTTTCTGCATCAGTCTGAATGTGTTTACTGCAGTGTCTCTCCACTGTGGGGTGCCACAAGGTTCTATTCTGGGACCCCTCCTTTTTTGTTGTACCTGGGTCCTGTTGGGTTTCTATGCAGGTCTTCTTCTTCTTCTTGCTGCTTCTACTTTTAGGGGGTCGCCACAGCTGATCATCTGCCACCATCTTGTCCTAACACGTGTTTTTGTGTTGGGTTTATGCAGATGACTGCCAAATGTATGTACCCCTGACGCGTAGTGATTTGATGACCGCTGCCTTGCACGTGCGATGCTGCTAACTCACCATGTCTTGGCTAAATGAGATTTTAATCTGAATGTGATTTTGATAGTGATTACTCTAAAATGATGAGCGTTTACATCAGAAGCTCTTTGCCAAAATCCTCGTGTTTATGACATCCATCTCAGGGAAACCACGCAAAACCGTTAAACTTGACAGACGTACTTGATTTCGCAGCGCTGAAGAATGTGTGAAGTTGTTTTTGTTCCAGTGCAGTCTGCTTGAACACATGATTGAGCTGTACGACAGAATGTCCATTGATCATAGGTGACCACAGACTGTCATTCTGCATCTGCCACTCGACTGTGTGTTTTAACAAACATTAGAGGGTCCCAGGTGTCCAGCACTGTGACCAGGTGTTGTTAGAGGAGCGAGTTTGTGCTGACAGATTGTAAGCAGATGTCTCGCTCTCTGTAGTTCAGCATAAAAATGGATTTAGTGTTAAGAAAAGCTGCATCTTTAGTCACACTTCACTGTGTGTGTGTGTGTGTGTGTGGTCCCGTGAACTCCCGCAGACCATGGATAATGCTTTCTTTACACCTTTCTTATTAGTCACAGTGTGGGTTTTTTTTTTTAAACGTGTGTGTCTGAGATACAGGCAGAGACTAGGAGGTGAAGGAGCGAGCGAGCGAAGAGAAAACCCCTGTTTGAGTGAAAAGGGGGAAATATGTCAAAAACAGATCCTCATTCTGTCGCGCAGTAGTCCCACCTGCCCTCGCTCTCTCCCCCTCTCTCACCATCCTCTCACTGCCTTTGTGTCTCTGCCTCCTCTTCCTGCTACTCTTCCCCCCTCTCCTTCTATCCGTTCGTGTCCCCATTCACTTCTCTTTGATTTGTTTTCCCTCCAAATCCTCCTGTTATTTTATTCGTTTTTCCTGTCAGTGCTGTTTCCCTCTCTCCCTCTCTCTCTCTCTCTGTGTGTGTGTAAGTCTTCTTGCCGTCTTTCTTTAAGCCTCTCTGATGTACAACAGCTCCTTGAGGGGAGCTTTTCTCTCCCTCTTTGACTCACACACACACACACACACACACACACAGAGGTATCCTGTACACCATCTCTAACACTTTTCTTTTGGTCTCTCTTTCTCTCACTTTTTCAATTTCTCTCCCCATATTTACGTCCAGTGTCTCTGACCCACTTCTACCGGGGTTGACAGCCACAGCGAATCTTACCTTTGTTTCACATTATACAATGGGGTGCTTTAACCCTTTGTGCCTGTGCCGCAGGTGCACACATGGTAAATTTGCCTTGGGGATAACACACAACTCTTTATATGGACATCCTGGGGGGGTGTGTTTATAGGTCACATATTCAGGCTTTAAAATGTGTTATGATTATATTATTATATTATATTATTATTATATTATTATATTGCATTTTTAGTTAGCAATAATTGTGCAGAAGTCACAAAATCAGATTAAAATTAGTTTTTCTTTTCTTTTTGTTCATAAAAATGAGCCAAGTGAACTTTGAACTGTGTCCACATTTCCCAAATTCAATCCCATTTTAAACATTTTGAGTACTTTAGCTCAGGTGTGTTTATATAGTTGTAGTACTCTATATTGCACATTCTTATAGCCTTTGTATATACTGTATGTTTGAACATAGTAATGGAAGAAAGCAGCCAAAATGCTCTGTGTTGTGTCAGGATGGTTTACTGGCAGAAATTCACTATAGTAACCAATAAGTGTATAAAATTGTAGCCTTAGAATCAGCCTTTTACACTACAGCAGCATGAGCAGACATAAACCAGGCAGAGCATGAGTTTCATGTTTTCAAGAGGAATCAAAAATACACAAACAACAAAAATCCCACGTCCTTTCTGGTATGCAAAGGCCACTGTAGTTCCCTGATGCACTCGGGGAAAAGGACGGCAGAAAGAAGGAGTCCTTTGTTTGTTACGATCTGCAATCTCACCATTAGACGTAACTAATTCATACATGCTGAATCTTTTTCCCGAGTCAAAGATAAAAACAAATCACAAACTTGCTGCCTGCCGGACAGAACGCATGCAAACTTCTTTTTGTTTCCTTTTTTTTTCACACACAGACGTTTTTGTCATTACAAACAATTTTCCAGATCAGTAAACACAATTTGGTTTTGGCGTTGAATAAAAGTAGAGGAGACATTCCTTTTTTTGCTGGAATTATCAATCATCTTTTTTGTGTGTGTGTGTGCCATTATCCCTTTGTTGTGTTTAATGTCGCCCTCAAGAGCATTTTGAACATTCTCAGTGTACGTAAGGGTTAGGGTAACTGTGGTAGGTGTCAGTCATTTTCTCAAATCACTGCTGTTAATAAAAACTTTGTATGATGGAGAGCAGCAGTGAATGGTTTTATTATAAATCTGTCTTTGCTTTGATGCTGCACATATAAGCAGACTGTGTGTGTTTTAAAAGGTGTATGACATTTTAAAGAGGCCTTCATTCTTGCTTCTTATATCTGCACCTGTTTCTTTCTTACTATTGAGTACTGCAGCAGCAGCAGCAGCAGCAGCAGCAGTTCACACCTTCAGTGTGCGTGTTTGTGTGTGAGAGCAGACGAGAATAGGATCGAAGCCTGGTGCTCGATAGTTGTGTACTCCGGGACAGAGGCTGTCAGCTAAGAGAAAAGCACTTCTCTAAAAGGGGGCCCCACTCTTTAGACACATAAACTAAAATAGTGAGTGTTTGTGTGTGTGTATATGCTTGCATTTATATCACTTCATTTTCAAATGAAAGCTAAATAATGTTAATGAGGGAAAGCCGCTTGCACCCAGGTCGCCCCTCATTTCTCCTTATTTACAGTAAGTCACTTATATCTTGGGAATCCTTCTACATCTTGAATGCTCTGTGTTTAAGCAGCTTCATCATCATTCTGGTCGTCGTTTAGAGGAAGTGGCTGAGTCTACTTGTCAAGTGATGGCTTGTTTGAGGTCATCCTATGTTTCTACGTGTTTCTCCACATCCACGAACAGTATTGCAGAAATTTTGATTGCTTGACTTCAGAGACAGATAGAACTTGTGATAAATACAACGATCCAAAGAGAGGAGAACAAATCGATGCTCTTTAAGCTTAAAAAGATTTAAATATTTGAAGCCCTGGGTCAACCTGAAAACGGCTAATGTTAACAGGCTGACACACTTTATTCAATTAATCAATTCCCTGCTAGAGCTTGCATACTGGGACAAGGACAGTCTAATAAAAGTGCATAACTGTGCATGAAAACTTGCTGACTGTTGAGTTGGTTTTGGCAAAATCTCAAAATCTTTTGGCAAAATCTTTCCATTGAGGACGTTTGTGCATGCACTGTAAAGCTCCCCTCACAGAAATGAGGTCGAGCTTGACGAGCACCACATCCTGCTGGGGTAAAAGAGTAAACGGTGGTGTCCTGCGAGAGGCCACATGTGTAACCGGATCAGACAGTGTCACAGAAAACAACTGCTTTGTTCAGTAAGAAACAGAGAGAGAGAGAGGGGGGGGGCGATTAAAAATAGCTCTGTGTTTGTCTCAGACAAAGACTGGCCATTGTTATACAGCACTGAATCTACTTTACACACGTCTCTCTAACACATACAAATGCACAGGAGTGAGCCTCGGATTCTCGCAGACAACCTGTGAACACGCACACACACACACACACACAGTACTCTCAAGTACATCCTTATAAGCACATGGACACACATGGAAACACATGCTGTCATAACACAGCCATACAGCTATCATTGAACACACGCACACACACACACACACACTAGAGATTGCAGTACAGAGCGACAGCATGAAAGAGACAATGCAGCACACACTGGAAGCTGCTTTTATGTGTGTGTGTGTAGAAATATGTGTGTGATCTAAGACCAGGCTTTGGTGTTTCTGATAAAACGAGAGGCCTTAAGTGGTTTTAGGACGGGAGGGGGGAGAGAGAGCCTCTGTGCATGTGTGTCTGCACTCGTGTGTGTCGGGGTCAGGTGTCTGGTGCACTTGTGTGTTTCTGCTTACTGTCTACCTTGTCGCCACGGCGATGACATCATGGCACACGACTGGCGAACAATGGAAAGAATTCCCCCCCCGCTCCCCCTGTCATCTTCACAGACAGAGAGAGGGGGGAGAGGTGGAGAGATAGAGGGAGTGACGGAGGACGGGGGTGAAGTGAAGAGGAGGATGAGAAAGTGGGTGAGAGGTACTGATAGTGAATGAGTGAGCGAGTGAGAGGGAAGGATATATTCATACAATACACGTGTGGCTGTTTTACGACTCGACACCTGCATCAAACAAACATGGCATTGTGTCGTCACTGCTAATCCAGAACTTTCTGTCCTAGTGTTTTAGGGAAACGTGGAGGCCAGTTTCTATATCATAGCAGTCAGTCTCGTCAGACTTCCAGACTAAAATATGCTCACATGCTGCTTGAATGTAGGATAATGCAATTTGTGGCCGAGGAGACAAACAGTCTCAGAAGTCACTGACAGAGGCCACAGGTTTTTATTGCCTCCCGCGACGCTATGACGCAGAAGAGGGATGGAAATTAGCGTGTCCAATCAGGTGTAATGTTTCCATCCGAGCCGAGGCCAATAAGTATCTGTGACTGCTGCTGCGGAGTCATTTCACCTGGGGATGAATGGTGATTGTACCCTTTCCCTCTCAAGACAAAAGCCAGATGTTAGTGGATGTTTGATTTTTTTGAAGTGTGTATTTAAAAAAAGCAGTGTTTCTTTGAAGTGAAAAAAAATGTGCCCAAAAATCCTACTGAACACTTTATATACTATATATATGGTAGCACTTTAGCTTAGGGAACACATATTAACCATTAATTAGTCGCTTATTAGCATGCAAATTAGTAACATATTTGTTCGTAATTAGTCATTATTAAGTACGTCTTAATGCCTTATTCTGCATGGCCTTATTATACAAGCAGTAAGCCATTAACTAAGCGTTTTCCCTCAATAGTATGGACTTTATAAGGTGGTAGTAGTTTAGATTAGGGAACATGTGTTGGTTAATAAGTGTTCAACTATTGGTGAATTAGTAGTGATCAAGATGTCACTTTAGTATTTATGTTTTTTTTTCATATTCATTAGGTGTTATTAAGGGAGAATAACTATTCTTGTGATACTACCACCTTATAAAGTCCATACTAAGTAAAGCATATTGAGTTCCTAATTCATATACAACAACTTCCTTACTTACTGCTAATAAGCAATAATTCTGAGGTTATTGAGGGAGAATGCTTAGTTAATGGCTTACTGGTTGTATAATAAGGCCATGCAAAATAAGGCATTAATAAGAACTAATTAAGAGTCAATATGTTACTAATTTGCATGCTAATAAGCAACTAATTAATGGTGAATATGTGTTCCATTAGCTAAAGTGTTACCATATATATATATATATATATATATATATATATAGTATGAGAAATGACAGAAGGTGGAAATTGAAGTGATAACGTCTATAACAAGCGTTTATTCTCCACTTACTGTTTCCAGGCCTTTTTTTATCCTCCATATTGCTACACAGAGGAAAGACTTGAAAAGTTACAGATCCAAGGCATCGTATCCGCTGGGAACCTTTCGTCTTCGCAGTGCTGCCTTCACTGTTTTCAACTGAAAGGACGCGCTGCCAGCACTGCTGAGAGCGCGCTGTTTTAAAGCGTCCTCTGATGGTCAAATTCTCTAAAGATTCAGCAGAATACTGCGACACTTAAACCCGTTTTTTGTACTGATCACAAAGCAGCAGCAGTAACCGCAACCTGTACTTGTCACGAGCGCGTGTTTAGTTGCAAAGGCCGAGCAGAGAGTGCTTTGAGTGAGTGTGTGTGTGTGTGTGTGTGTGTGTGCATTAGAGATGAAGAGAACGACATAGAGCGGCCCAGAGTTGGATGAGTGTCTCTGGAATAAATATCATTTTATCACTGGGGTTTACAAGCTGCAGGTGCTGGCAGGTAACACTCTTGGATATAGAGTTAAACTGGATGCACTGTTAGCTTTCATAAGACCAAAGTTCCATTGGCTTTTTGTGTGTGTGTGAGTGAATTTGAGTGTGTTTGTATTTCAAAGAGAAACAGTGTGACAGTGTTCCAATGTGTCACAGTCCTGGAGAAATAAAAAATGTTGTTTGTCATGGCTTAAAAACACGTCCACGAGAGAGAAGGAGTGTTTTGTTTCCTTTTGAAAAATGACAAGGATCATGTTGACAGAAAAAATACTGAAAAACCTTTGACTATGATACTGTACTGCATAAAATACATGCACAGTAGAATTAATGAACTTGTCCAGCTGCAGCAGTACAGATGCATGCAGGGACACTTTATAACACTGTATCTGGATGAATGTCAGACAAAAGAACGACATATGCCTTGGTCCGTGTCGGTGTGAATTTGTGTCTATGCATGCACATGTTATCTGTAAGCTTATTGATGTGAGAGTGAGTATGGCCTGCTTTTCTTAATTCCATTACTATTGTTTTCTTTTGACGTGGATTACCTGATCGCGAAAATGCAACTCACTTCATGTAAGAAGCAACAAACTCAGACGGAAGACATTTGTTTCTTCACGTGAGCCTTTGGCGTCGTTGTTTGTGTGCGTGTGTGGTCAAATCCTTGAGCCCTGTGTGATTGTGGGGGGGGGGAACCGCTGTGATTCACAGTCCCTCTGGAAGATGACTGAATCCAGAGAAAACTGGAGTCACGGGCTGTATCCACCCAGAGGCGGCGCGGCTTCATCTGTGGTGGTGGATGGGATGGATGCGATGCAGCTTGTTGCCTCCTGACCACACAGAACGCTATCTATCTGTCAGCCCGACCCTTCAGACAGGGAAGGAGATAGAAAGAGACAAGGGGGAGAGTAGATGCAGTCGTTATGTGAGTATGTATTTGTGTTGGTAAAGATATAAGTGATCGTTGACATCAAGCACTTCTAACTTCTGGGGCAAAACTGTTATGAAATGTCAGAGAAAGGAAAGAAATATTTGGTGCCTCGTCAGCCAGTATGTCGTCTTTTGTTTTTACATTTTATTGTGTGCATTTGTTACAAATCAGATGTGTGTGCTGCTGCCGAAGCTCTCCCAGTAAAGTGACTTTGATTACCATTATCTAATGCTGATTCACAATGTCATCAAACTTGGTCTTTTCTTATTATTTTGAATTTGAATTAAACACACATTCTGTGTGTTTGAACACCTTGTTATTGATTGCCAAGTTGACTAGCAGAGGATGCATCAATTTCACTCTCTGCCCCTGCAAATCAGCCCTACCTCTCCGTTTCACATTAAGGCGTAGGTTGTCCCGATGCCTGTTGAGGTAGAGGACTACGTTGAAGTGTCACCGAGGACCACAATTTTTCAATTCTAGTAATAAAAAGCTAAACGCAAATCAGTGAAATATTCCTTTATCTAGCTTATGAGTTTTTTCCCCTACTCCAGCTACAATCATAAAGCTAACATTGGTTACACTAACCATTACAACACTTGTTTGCAGTCTGACATACGTAACATAAATAGGTCCACCAGTATTCCCAGGTGATGAATGTTTGTTTTTGTCCAACAACATAACGGACCTTGGCAAAAACATACTGTCCTGTAACTGGCTGCTTATGCTTTGTCCCACTTTGCAGTAGATTTTAATCTCTACCATTTATAGATCCTTTTCCTAGTGGGGGTTAAAAATGAGAAACAGGCCCAAGTGACTGTATATGCTGTAACTAAAAGTCTCATTATTTTATTACTTGAGATAAACATGTTTACTGCTTCCTGCATACACTTATTTTTTGTTTGATTTTGGTATTTTGCTCTTGTTGACGGCGTGGGTAGAAATTTAGGGAAGACAAAGATTATACATATGCCATATGATGTCCACCATAAATGAAGCGGGGACTTCTTGATTACATGGTGTGCGTCGCGTTTTTGCAAAAATGCACCAGTTGTATCTTTCTAAATCACAATGCGGTGCTCTAATTAAGAAGATTTCCCTACATTTGTTGACATGCCATGGGTTCACCATAACATTAAAGCACACCCAAATTGGTATCTAGTCATGCGAATACTTTTGGTTTCCTCGCTCCAGATTTGAAGATTCTTGTCTCCCAGTCATTAAAAGGGAGGTGACTGGATGAGTGTGACACCAGCAGCAGAAAATGAGAAATATGACTAGATTTAATTGGACACATTTGAAGAAGCCCTGAAAGGTGTTTTTCTGCTGAAACTGCATTCACATGTCTCAGTGATTATAGAATTGCTCCCCACAGCAAATCTATCTCATCTACCTGCAGCATCACCGACTGCACCTTTAATTCTGAAAGGAGGGCCAAAGACAATCCATTCATTTTAAAGTGTGATTTTTCTTTCTGCAGGCAAGAGGCGCTGCTGGCAGCCATAAGTGAGAAGGACGCCAACATTGCCCTGCTGGAGCTCTCCTCGTCCAAGAAGAAGAAAACACAGGACGAGGTGGCAACTCTAAAAAGGGAAAAGGACAGTTTGGTTCAGCAGCTCAAACAGCAGGTAGGATTAGTGTGCAGAAATGAACACATGCACCCGCGCACACACACACACACACACACACACACACACACACACAAAGTGTCATCCAAGTGGAAACAAAGAAAGTTTGTCTCCAGATATTTTTAAAATGAGAGGACAAGAACATGAGAAGAAAGTGGAAGAAAATCAGTTGTCAAAAAAAAAGAAGAAAAAAAGACAGAGGGCGAGAGCACAGGTGAGGTGGCTGTGACGAGGGGGCGCAAAGAAAACAAGAGAGAAATGCGTAAAGAAACTGAGTCCAGATGTGACCACACGCCTCCGACCACCAACGATAAATTTAGGATTAGCCTACACTCACCGCACACACAAACACACGCCGAGTCCAAATCTGCTTCAAATCTCTGCTGACAGCCCTTTCCTATGACTTTTGTATTCTTATGTGTTTGTATTCATATTATTTACACTTTTCTGTCTGCCTCGCGTATGTGCAGACACACACACATGCAGCGTGTGTGTGTGTGTGTGTGCGCTCCACTCCACTCCGCCGGGCCGGTATGCGTCCACTTCCACAGAGTTCCAACACACAAATATGTGCACACTCCCTGATATGTACACAGTCGCCCAGGCCAAAAACAAGGATATAAACATGACCAAATGCCTCTGTGGTTCCACACAGAGGTCTATTCACACACGCACGCACTCACACACACACACACACACACACAGTAAAGGTTCTCGTGGCCCTAGTGAACTAACCAAATCCTCAGTGGATGAGCCTTCTGGGACTTTTGATTGTGCTCACTCAGTCTGGTGTCCATGCATGACACATACAACATGTACACATGCCTTTTTTCATTTTGAACATGTATTAATAGCAGCTTTTGCTGTCATCATAACAACTTCACGCATTTTATGACATGAGATTTAAAATTCTGCACGTCGAATGTCAAAACCACAGATAAATGAAGTCTTTGAAAACTATTAACTATGAAATTTAGCTGCTGTTCAGTTGTAATGATTTGAGTTTTCATCCTCAAAACTGCTGAATTTGAGAACATCTAAAGACTCCTCTAATGTAAAGCACTCAGAACAGACTAAAGGCTGCATGTGTGTGTGTGTGTGTGTGTGTGTGTGTGTGTGTGTGTGTGTGTGTGTGTGTGTGTGTGTGTGTGTGTGCGCCAACGACAGTCTGGACTGGTGAATTAGGAAGTGTTGCAAAGCGACTGTGTCAAATGAAGTCATTATAACATGCACCACCTCCCCTCTTGCTCCTCCCCTCATACCCCAGTCACTCCATTCATCCTGTTTGAAGTCATTAATGACACTTCAGGGTCTGGAAGGTGGTCACTGACAACACGGAGACTCTTCTGTCTGTTAATACGTTTTTATGTGTGCGTGTGTGTTTGCATGTGTGTGCTCAATGTGATTTCCAAGGTGTGAGAGGTTTTGATCTCTCTTAAGCTTTCTCTCTCTCTCTCTCTCTCTCTCTCTCTCTCTCTCCGTGATGTCATCATTTACAGTTCCTCCATGATTCAATGATGTATCACAGCTAAAACGTTCTTAATATCCGTGTGTGTGTGTGTGTGTGTGTGTGTGTGTGTGTGTGTGTGTGTGTGTAAGGCTGATGTGGTATTTTTAGCTTGCTCCTTCAGAGTGGCACATGCACATACTTTGCCACTGATAACCTGAAATTAAAAGTGAGCTTACAGGTCTAGTGTGTAAAATGTGTGTAGCATTCTATGCGAAGGCTGCTGTAGTTCCCTAAAGCACTTGGGAGGAGTCCTCCCTTTGTTACACTCTTACGCACTGGAGCTTTAAATTAACGATAAAGTGTGATGCACAATAAACTCGGGTTACTATTAGAACAACAGTGGCAACTGTAAACACAACACAGCATTTTTAGATGTGTTAAATATACGTGCCGTGACGCCAAATTTTGTCCTTCAGATATCATGGAGGTTTGGATGTTTTTTTGAAGGTCAATCAGAGGTCACACACACACACTTTGCTGAGTGTTAAAGGTCTGCTCTGAACGATGATCTAAATGTGCTGTGCAGCTACAGTAGCATGTTCCAGTTGTAGGATCAGACCAGAGGTTTGTAATCAGCCTGATCTGACTTGATAAAGGGACTATAACAAAGGGTGAATTTAAGTATTGTAGAGCTGTCTGTTATGTAGTTAAAGGCAAGCGACTGTAATAATTCAATTAAACGTAAATGTGAAAGAAGAGAGAGGGGAGGTGAAAAGAAGAGACACACAGTCAACATTAACAGGTTGTGTGCGACAATGGCCATTGTTTCCTTCACGTAGGTACTATAGCTATATTTTCAACATTCATGGTGATGAAAAACTTTTTTTCTTGCTTCCAAACCATTGTCAAATGAATGGGCGTGTGACATATGTATGTATCCACAAATACGTTTAGAAGTGAATTCTACTGCTCAAATACCTAATTATTTTCAGTTTGCCGGTGTATGCACGCAAGCACTCCCTCATTCAGGTCTGATAGTATTGCCCGACAGAGCCCTGTATTTTAAGGGTGTTGCATACAAATATTATGACATTGTCTCTGTTCATTAAACTTACATTGGCAAAAGGCAGAAAACACAAAAAATACACAGACTTCTCTGCAGTAAAACATCGTTTGACTTTGTTACTGAAAAACACCGTCAGTGACCTTGTGAACACGTTCATATTTTACCACATTTGTGAGGAAATATCTTTCAAAGCAGACGTCGCACTCATTCATCAGATGATTCGTTCTTTGTACAGATCATTTGAACGTTATTGAACATTTTTAAAATAAGGACACGAGGCTGGAGAGAAATTATTTTCATACTTCAACACATTTCAACAACTTTGTTCATTCTCGGTTTTAGAATCCTCGTGACCTCTCCCGTTGCTGACAAAAGTGCAAAAATGTGGATCTAATCTAATTTATCGGCCTACAGAGATGTTTTTAAAATGAGATAACCCACAGTGCTCAACTCTGACACTTTTCATTGCCATTTGTAATTTTACCCTTACAGTATCAACAACTTGACAGAAAAACAGGGGGTTGGGGGGTTGGGGGGCAGAAGATGAAAAACATTCTCGTCCACTCATGACTCAGCAACTTTTTATAATTGATCATAGATATTAACAAAGGGTTTTTCTTCCACCACTGCAGGGAACGATGAAACAATATACTCATATAATATTCCTCCGAGCCTCATAACGATGAAATACTTTTCTGCCAAGCATGACTCAGCAGTTTTTTTTTTTTTTTTTTTTTTTTGCCCTCCTCATTTTGCTCCGTGTTCATTTGTTTCCCATTCTCTACGTTGTCAGTGGGCTGCAGCAGGGCCGCAAGGAAGGAGAGGTGAGGGAAGAGGGGAACAATGAGGGGGAGGAAGAGGAGTGAAATAATGGTGTGATGATTAGATTAAGAGAGAGATGGTTGGCACGGAAACAAGAGCGCTGAGGTCAGCATTCCTGACAATGAGAGAAAAGGGGGAAGATGTAAAGAAAGCCCAGAGAACAGAATTAGAATGGGACTGAAAAGAGAGGTGTTATTTTCGCTTTCTGGTCTACTTATTTTCCTCTCACCTTCACTCTGTCCTTTCCTTTTGTTCTCAGGATTGTCCATCGTTTATTTCAACAACGAGAATGTAAAAAAATAAAGCAATTCAAGCTAACAAGCTTGCTAAGTGCTTCTTAACTGTCAGTTAGAAAACTCAATAGCCCCTTTGCAAATGCACCACTATAGTGGTGTTTTCTATGGATTTGCTGTGGAGATTGTAATGTTTGTGTTGTCAGCTCAAATTGTGATGTGTTTTTATAGGTAATGAGAAGAATGTTTAATTTACGACGCACAAACACAATCTGAAATGAGTAAAGAGAAAGATAAAAAGGCTTGTTGATGAAAAGTCAAGATATGGATGAAGAAAATAAGTGTGTTGCACTGAGAAGGAGGAATAGAAACAAAGAGGCGGAGTGTTCGACGGTTGTTAAAGGATGGAGAGATTAATCATGTGTATGAGAGAGAGAGAGAGATAAAAACAGGAAGGTTGGGGAATATTTAAATGCACATTTAAAAGCTCTAAGATGTATGGAAGAGTATTAGGGCCACATGTAAAGACAAATTGAAAAGGCGATAGAAAATAAAATAGCATGAATTCAGAATTCTGACTTTTTTCTCCCAGAATTTTGACTTTTTTTGAATTTGAAAGTGGTAAATTGAAATTTAAAACACAGAGTTAAATAACGAAATCGTTATTCCAGTAGAATTGTACTTGTGGCTTTATTGTGAGATAATTATTCTGTAAGACACGGACACATTTCTTCACTGTGTCTATTTCTGGACGTGGAGGCAGAAGTCAGACTTGAAACCCGACCCGTTTGACTCCACCTCCAATTTGGATCGCCACTCCCCTAATGCACAGCCCGGCTAGCTCAGTCGGTAGAGCATGAGACTCTTAATCTCAGGGTCGTGGGTTCGAGCCCCACGTTGGGCGTGACATCTTTTAAATGGAATCCATTGTTATCATTAGACTCCTCTGTACATAGTGTTATTGAGGCACGTGCAAACTTAGATCTTTCAGGTTGGTAACAGGTCTGTAGGATGTAGCCGCACATGTCTCAGACGTCCTGGTGGTCCCATCTCAAGTGTGTCCTAATGTGCGTTCACACTTCTACTTAGAGCTGTCCACTTTGTGATCAGATCACTCAAAACAGATGTTAACGTGACCCTCACCTTGGTCTGTCATCATCATATATCAAAATCCCTGATGTCTGATAACATCTATGGTCCATTTCAGCAAATAAGGTAGTGGAGTTAGTTTGAGTTATTGTTTTAAGTGGGTGTTTGACTTTATTTTTTAGGCTGCCTTCAATAAATACTATGTGTGTTTTGTTTCTGTGTGTGTGTGTGTGTGTGTATGCACACAGACTCACATGTGGTCCCACGTACAAACACAGAGTGAAACACATTTATACCGTCATCCATTTAGCTGTCAAACAATCACTTGTTAATGTTGGCGTTCACATATTTCGTCCAGTTTATGTCCAAAAAGCGTGCATTAAACGTCAGTCTGGCCGACTTAAGCCCTTCGTCCTTGCAGGGCTCAGCGAGAGACTAAAGGGATTTAGATCGTACAAGACAGATTTAGACTGACTCCCTCCCTCACACTCTCTCTCTCTCTCTCTCTCTCTCTCCCCATCACTACCTCGCTTCTTCCGGGTGTCCGTCTGTAGTATTCTAACATGTTTCTTTAGTTATGAGGACAGATTTTTGCTGTGTGGTTCCCACAACTATAAAAAGACACACGTGTGTGTGTGTGTGTGTGTGTGTGTGTGTTTTCCAGGTATTACTTGTTGTTGGGACATAAATCTGTTCACACTGTCACATTATATGGACTTGTGACAAAAAGCAAGTCCCCACAATGTAAATGATTACATTTTAAGGTGAATGTAAGTCAATCTGAAGTCTTGGGAACCAGAATGTGTGTGTGCATGTGTGTGTGGAGCCTAATATTTGTCCAAGTCCTCATAGATTTACCCCCAAGAGGCAAACTAACAAGCCTGTTATTTTTCTGCACCAGTTAACAAGCTACACATCAGGTGGTGTGTGAAGTTGTGTGAATGTCTATGTGTAGAACCCTCATGGATAGTCATGTGTGTCTGTCCATTGCCATTTTTCCTTATTGTCCATTCCTGACTTTGTCTGTTTCCTTTCCTCTCTCTCACACACTCTCTCTCTCTCTCTCTCTCTGGTACACAAACGCACACATACAAAAACACAAACTGTGTCTTAGTTAGAGAAAAGCTTGTGGCAGACGCCAAAAGCTTTCCTCTCATCTTCTTCCCTGCAAATGATCTCCTGGAGGAATTCAGTGAGAGGGTTTTCCTCCTTATAACGCACACGCACTTCTTCACTGTGTTGTTTTTCCCCAAACAGGACTATTAGCTGACTCATGTTACATTTTTACTGTCTTCAGTGAGATCGTAATTGTCCTCTCGCTGTCTCTCTCGCTCTCTCTGTAGACTCAGAACCGGATGAAGCTGATGGCAGACAACTACGAGGACGATCATCTCAAGGTCTCGTCTCCAAACTCAGAGCTGCCCAATAATCACAAACCCTCCCCAGATCAGGTGAGAACGTCTAACAGGACAGTGAAAACAAATAATCCCTCACCCTTTACTCCAAAGCATGCTCTAACATAATAAAACATTTCTTCTATTACATTCATTAACAAATCTATTCTCATTTACATCTTTGGTTTAACTTTTAAGATTTTTTTAAAAATATTTTCTTACTCACTAACTTCCTGCTTTCTCTGAACTCACGCTGCGGTTGGACCGAACCAACCACTAGGACGATGAGGAGGGCATTTGGGCCTAGCCAATCACTTGCCTTCTTTCTCTCCCTCAGTCCACCATTTTGTACAGAAGGGTGAGCGTCTTGTTTATCTGGATACAGTGGTGTCATTTCCATCCGTGGCTTTGTGGTCGTTGTGGTACTGCGATTTCTGTTGCCCCCCCTGGCTTCTTTCTGTCTTCATATTTATTGGATCTTGAAACTCCTCTTCTGCCTGCTTCTTCATTTCAATATTATTCTCTTATTTCCTCTTCATTCCTCTTTTGTCTTCAGCGTTTTGTCTCTTTTTGTTGACACATTGGTCGTAAACTTCATTTGTTCATCGTCATGCTTCACATCGTTGCTTGACCCCTATGATGCTCGTCGTTCCTCAGCTGAACTTACCTCAGGTGTGCGATGCAGAAGAACTACAAAGAACCTTTTTTCAGGAACGATAGAAGGAGGTTGTTTCCACTGACCTTTGCCTGCCAGTGTTTTTTCAAATGACACAAACGGGGCTTTTTCTGAATTCTGAAGGCCCCTGAGGTCTTTAATTGCACATGCGTGACAACCTTCAAGTGGAGCAAGAATGAAAACACACTGCTGTAAATCCCTCGTAATTCGTCTAATGTGGAATGCAATCGGGTCAAGAAATTCCTCTTTTCACTGATCACTCTCGTGTGTTTTCCAGTAGCAATTGTAATACTCGTAATCTAATTATCTTGCTCATGTAAAATTCTTGGAAATGATTGAAAATGCGCTTCAAATTTTGAGAATATGTAACGACGCTATGTGAGTTTGCCCTCCTCTGATTAAAAGAATGGTGTTGGTTGGAAATAGGACAGTGGAGGCAGCGCCACATATGAGTAACACATGCTGCTTTTAGCGCACTACAGTCCCTGCAGCGGGATTTCCCACTGGGATGCTAAAAGCCCAATGGTTCACTAGCAGATCCAAATTTGTCCCTGGTTATTAATTAGCAGTAGCGCCTCTCTGCCATGAGGGACGGCTGTGCACGCACGCCCGTACGCACACACACACGAGTCACACTCCATGTCTTTAACATTGCATGCTCATGAATAGCTGCACACACATGTACAGACGCGCTCTCTCCTCGGCGTGTGTGAGGTGGGCACCTTGGCCACAGCACATTACATCAGAACAGTGAGTGACTGTGACGCCGTTCTCTGAGAGGATTCTGTGCTACAGTTGCAGAGCGAAATGCTGCGGCAGAAACAACACACAAAGCATTGTTGGCAAGATTATTATGGTATTTTGTGCTTTTAATGGTTGAGTTGTATTAGATGCATCAGTTAAAAAAGACAGGGAGCACATATGACTCAATAAAAAGTTATGGTTTGTGAAGTTTTTTTAAAAATTAAACATATTAAGGCCAATGCTATGTTGTTTATGTTTTATATAACAGTAGACTTTTACTTACTTACATATTGATATATTCATTCATAGATAGGCAGGTCTGAGGGCAAATTCTCAAATGTAAACACCCTCAAATGTATTTACAGATGATAAAAAATACAGTAAATACCCAGCAAATGCAAACATTTGATCTGTATTCAGAGTATAGCACTGCTCATCATCTGTCTTGGCTGGTTTCAAAATATTCAGATGCCCACACTTCCGATTCTGTCTTCACAGCGGCTAAAATAATGAGGTTGACCTGTCGCTGGAGCTGAACAAGAGTCAAGGAATCAGAATGTAAACAGAGCAGCAACATGTTTCTGTCCCTCACCTGAAATAATGCTACCTTTTTTTTTCCTGGATAAAACCAGTTTGTGGGCTGGATTTGGCCCCGGGCCACATGTTGCTATATGTGCAGACAAAGTTATTAAAATAATAGACCCTTTATGTCTAGTGTCACTTAAACACTGGAAATCAAATGGTTTTCCTCAAAAAAAGATGGGGGTCCAGAATTTGCAGATGTATTGAAGATGTCTTATTTGAGACCTTTCGGAGACTTTCCTCTGACCAAGTGTTTATTAGTCACATTGTATCAGCAGCCACAACTCTTGCTCTGAAAGTGTTCTGCTTTGAAATCCTACCTCCTCCACAGATGCTGTTCCTGGTCACATAAATGTGTTTGGGGGCTTCTGTGCACGTGTGTCACAGAGGAATCTGTGGAGAAACAAAAAGTCCTGATTTTGGTCATAGATTGTTTTTTGTTTTTTTTTTAAATGTGGCCGGTCAGTGAGGCCATGGCTGAATGTCTCTCTTTGGAGTTGTTTCATAGAACAGTAGAGTCTGGTAGGCACTCATGAGAGGATAATAAAGAGGCACAAACACACACACACACACTCTGACACACTCACAAAAACAGTGCTGTATAAAATGATGTGTCCTGTGGGATTGTTTCATAGTACAGTAAGACATTGGGAATCATAGTGGACTCGTTAACCACACACTGCATACATTGACTGCCGCAGGTTGTGTAATGCAATAAAAACACAGAGGCACATACGTACTGTACACTTTAATAAAATCAGTAAATTTAAAAAAATATATATATATTGTTATTACTAGCATGAATTATTTCTATACGTTATTTGTAGTCGTACAGTTCTTAAAAGGGGGAAAAGACAGCAGCGGTGTTGTTACGTCTGTCTAAATATCCTCTTTGGACCTCTTTCCATGCTTTCATGTTTCTCATTTGTCATGTATTTGATCCACAGAGCTCCACTGCACGTCTGGAAAGTGTGGACGCTTTTGACAGAATAGTCCAGATTAAACTTGGTCTGAGAGAACAGCTGCTGCACATATGTCGACTGCGTTCGGTGTTATTGTCATTGCACACACACACAACAGTGTCGGAGGGAGAATGCAACTGTCAGCACACATCACGACATACAGCGACAGAGACGCATTTAAATGCAGAATATTCTGGATCCCTGTCACGCTGCCTCTGTTCTCCAGGGGGAAATGTTCCGTTATGGGTTTCAAAAATGGGACTGTGAACGTCTGGCACGTCCTTATATTTACAACTCTGTGTGTGTGTGTGTGTTTATGTCGCAGTGTGTTTGGGTCACACAAAGTGTACGTAGCGTATTTATAAAGTGTCTGTCTGTCTGTTTGGGTGAGAAACGAGCACCTGTGGAGGCTGCTTTGTGATGTGTGTGTGTGTGTGTGCATGCGCTGTATTCTCAATAAATAAAGCTCTGAATGAGACGTGACAGTTACTTTGATTTGCTGTCACTTTACTTTCAGCTTTTATTTTGACAGGAATGTAGCAACAGAGACAAGTTTGCAGAAAGAGCCACCCCCCCCCCCCCCCACATACACAAAAACCACCCACGTCTAGTTCTTTTAATTTGTTTGTCAGGATAGCTTACATTATTGAATAATGAATAATAGAGGTTTATGTGTTGTGTTTTATTCAAACATCCACAATGTGCTTCTCTTTAACATGTTTTTTCCCCCCCACTGTTTTGACAGCTGAGACAGTTTTCAAGTTTTAGAAAATGTGTTACAGCTGTGTGTAAAATTCATAGGCAACTTTTGAGTGCATACATACAAAGGCACTTTCAGAAATATACAGCATGTTTGGTTTTTTGAAACAAAATATTGTTATTTCACTTTTTTTTGCTATATTATTAGAGCAGTTGTTGACTAGTAAGGGTTTTACATAGTAAAGTAGTATTTTCGTATAGAAACGTAATAAATAAATAGGAATGAATGTCAAATTAAGATGTGAGACAATGGGGCATGGATATTTGCCTGTGTGTGTGTGTGAGAGATATGTTACAGGGCAGCGTTAAGGATCCTGCTGTGTGTCAAACGTCCATGCTGAGTGACAATGAGTCCACAGAATGTGGACAGATGCAGCTGGGATTTGATACACTTTACCAACCCACACACACACACACACACTCTAACAGCCTCTTAACATGCTTCCTCTGCACTTAAATCCTGCTACTCCCCGAGGAGAGCAGTGTGTCAGCATGTCTTATCTGCAAGTGTGGGCCTGTGTGTCTTGGGGGGTCCTGTGTCGTTCCCCAGAATGTGTTTATATATGTTCTGGTCGTTTCCACGCTGCACATCGGTCATGGCCACGGTAAAACGACGGTGTCATGGGAATCGGATTCATCTCATGAGTTTGCAAGTTGAGCGGACTGCATTTCTCATCAGCTCTTGAGACGCGGTCGTTCAGCACGAATGTGGCAGCATAAATCCTTTACATCTGGTCTCAGGTTTTACTTTTGGTCCTTGTTTTTCATTAAAAATGAGCTCCTACATGTGATAAGACACAGTTGCACATACGTAAAAGCGCATTTCAAGTTTTGTTTTCACATCAGTCAACGGGTTCTTCAAATGAATACAGAGGACTGAGTCCAGTGTGGTTAAATTACTGACTAACATAAAAATGTGATCACGTTATCTAAATGTAAATTCTCCACTGTGATGTATTTACATCCCAACTCAACCTTTAAATCTGCCTCGGCGCCCTAAAATGTATTGTTTTGCTTGTGCATCTCATACACTGTGAACTGAATGAAGTGTTAAGAATGGATTCTTGTGTTTCCAGTAAAGTGAAATATGAAGGTTAACACACTTTTCTGTCTCCTCTCCAGATTCTCTCTCCCCTCCTGGATCTCACTCAGAATCGCAGTAAACTGAAGCTGTACATCAGTCACCTTACCTCACTGTGTCAGGAGCGAGACCCAGTCATATTGCAGGACTTTGCCCCGCCTCCCGCCTATCACCGCACTGACCCCGCCTCCTGGCATACCCAGCTGCACAGCATGACACAGGAACAGGTATGTAATGTGTGTGTGTGTGTGTGTGAAGCATTTGAAGGATACGAGTGAAAAAAGTGTGCGTCTGTGTGTAGTTGTGTGGATGTGCGTGTAGGAGTAGGGCACACACTGGTCAGCGTGGCACATTTTTGGCACCGCTTTTGACATCATTGAAGGGATTTGCCTCTGTCAGGTCACCTGACGACAAGCGCCTGGCAGCGAAACAAATACTGTTAGAGATTCTTTTTTTTCCTTTTCGGGGGGGGGGGAGTAAACGCTGCTTCAAACTATTTGGCAGCAGGAAGTTGATTGGTTCATATAGAGAGCAAGGAGGAGACAGAGGAATGTATTTGTCTTTCCGTTGAAAGGTACGGGAAATAAGAGGCTATCGGCAGGGAAAGTTAAAGAAACGTTCGTTAACCTGCTTCACTGTAGCGCCGTCGTCATTGGAAATTAGTTGTGTTGTCAGATGCCGAATAGAAACTGTGTATATTCAATTAAATTTTCATCAACTTCCTTCTGTCGTTCTCTCTCTCTGTGCCTTTCTCCATATTGAAAACATATCAGGCGTTGGTTGCTACATGTGGTATACATTGAAAAACGGTAACTCTAGACGTACACATGCTCAGAGTAATGTGACAGAGTGTGTGGTTAGGGCACAGCAGCACCAGTTTCCTGCAGAAACCCCTATTGTACGTCTCAGGGCTGCAGCGGGTCTGTGTTTAGCATGAGTTGCCTCAGATATGGCGCTGCGTGGTTTGGTGTCACTTTAGATAAACTCTGAATTAGGTTGTCATTTATCATCGCGTACATTAAAGGCACTAGAGAAATGGTGCGGGGGACGTTCGCGGACGGACAATTACCGTACGTATTTCTCATAATCAGCCTGTTTCAGTGAATGAAAGGGCAGACCGTTCTTCTGCGGTTCACTAGAAAAACATTCTCTGAATTGGAACTGATTGTGTGAGCAGCTGTGAAAGCTTATCTAACAAGATTGAATACTTTTTGACAGCCAGCTGAGGGGCCTGCACTAGTTTATTCCTACCTCGTATTTATTAAAACATCCCGAAAACATTTCTACCAAACTGTGCTCACGACCACATCCAAGTGAAATTTACAACGGAGGAAAACACGATCTTTAAAAAGATCATATTCACCACTTCACCACAAATCACCTACATGTTACGTTGCTGCTAACCAGTTTCATGGCACGCCGCAGTGTTTTGAATTTCTTGGTTGCACTTTTTGTTTTCAGCACATTTATTTCACTGCAGGGTCGAAACCGACTCATCCATTACACAAAACATTGCGCCTGGCATCACTGTTGAGGTTATCCTTGCACGGAATAATGCAGTCGTAATGTATCCTCTTACCCAGATTTGGCAGCGCCTTCTAATATTCTCCGTATGACTCCTTCATATTGATTTGTGTGCAATTTCTCATCTGCCACCTCGACATTCAAGGTTCAGCCTTGCGTGACTGCCATTAGAAAGCGAATGGAAATTTTCTACAAAAGCGGACTGTTTGGTAAAGTTGCTCAAAGTGGAGTTGGTCCAAGCAGAGGTTTTTTTAAGCGAGATCATGTCAGAGGAAAGGACTGAACATATTTACTAGTTTTTAAAAGGATTCTATTATACAACACTGGAACAGCAGTCAATAGAGCGATTCTGATCATTCTGACCTTGACGTGAAAACTCTGTCAGCTTGTATTTAACATTCTTTTATCCTCTCCATCACTTTTCAAACCCTCTTATTACTCCGTGCCTTTATGTTTTCTTTTCCCTCAAGAAAAGAGTCCCTCTTTCACTCACTGTTTTCACAAAGTGCCTCCATCACCAGTCATTCTCACATCTTCATTCTCACTTGCTCTGTGTCGGTGTCGGTGTAGGTGTGACAGCTGGTGAGCTTTAAAAATACTCTCTCCTTGCTCTGTTTTTAGTGCGATTTTTCCCTAAAACATCACACTTTTTTTACACTTTTTCCCCCTCCCTCTCCTTCACTTCCTCTGTACAAATCCACCCATACGCAGGCAGTGCCACTTGGCGCCATGCGTCTGCTTCAGACCCCGACCCTGCCTACACACAATCACAGATGCACACTGCCAGTCTTTGATTCAAACCCGTGTTTCTCGCTTTCCTTCATCATGCGTCGCCATCGCCCTGACTGACCCTCTTAATGCGCACACACATGCACACACAGTCCCTCCAGACCACCATGTTCCAGTGTGCCAGCTTCTTTCCTCTGTCCTGTGGCGAGTGTGTGTGTGTGTGTGTGTGTGTGTTTTACAGCCTCTCCCTGGCTCTGTTAAAGTGCCTGGCGCTCTGTAAAGCCATTAGGATCGTACTGAAATAGCACATAGAATACACATGGAAATCTACATATCCCGCACCCACATATTATGCTTTCCCTTGGTGAATAAACACCAGAGCGTCGTGTACCTGACAGTTTTGCCTCTGCAGTGCAGTCTCCAGCTCCAACACCTCACTGACACACGGTGTGCGTCTGATGTAACTTTCTGTTGTTCAACTGGAACAAAAGCTGCGCAGGCAGCTCGGCTCTCGTTAGAGGGGAAAGAGAGCGGTGGGTGAGAACACGTTGGTCTTTAGGTTTTATCAAGTGAACACCTCCCATGACAGATAACTGGTTACACTGAGAGCAGGGAAACTCGGGGAGGTTAAGCCATAAATAAAGACTTGCAGAGGAAGAAATTCCTCCTTTCTCTACTGATAAGCTCAAATGATTGTACCGAGGATGGGTTCGGCATTTGTGGAAAATCTTATAATGAATCGGTTGTAGTGATATGTAGTGTAGTGATACAGGCCTCAGGTGTATCAGAGGAAAAGAACGTGGGTCTTTTACTGATCAACAATGCAACATTATTCACCGGTGTTTGTATTATTCACTTGCAAAGTTGTCACTTTTGGAATCATATTTCAGTATTTTTTTCCCCTCAGCTTCTAGACTCTACACTGACACAGCAAACCTTTACTGTACCTGGGCTGCTTTTCAGGTTGACACATTATCCACACTAACTTCACCGAGCCCCCCCTGCTGAGCATAGCATGCCGTCATTCCCAGCTTGGGACTGGCTCTCACAGATAACATGGCTTTCAGCAGGGACAGAAGGAAAAACAGATTTCAGCCAATTTGCAGAAGGTTCTCCCAATAAAGTGTACGCCAGCCGTCAGCCGTCGTGCCATGTTATCAATGACAACGAATGTGCCGTTTTCCCGGCTGGCTCACGGAGACTGAGGTGCACTTAGCGGTGTGCTCAGTGTCGACTGGAACACCTGAAGTATTGCTCTAAGGATGGCAGTGCGAGCCGGTCCCAACTCTCTGCAGACTGTGGTCTTTATGATATGTGCACAGTCTGAACTTAATCACTCAAGCCGCATGGAGTCCAGCAACGAGCTGTTTCGAGAAAGGCCAATTTTCAAAAGATGGATTTGCAACGATGTTTATTTAATATTATTTTGTCCGCCTGTTCGTGTGCGCGTGTGTTTCCATGTCTCTATTTAACCTTAGCTGAACTACAAAAGCAACACGGATTCCAAATGTGAGGTTTTACTAAAGGAGCTGCTTTCAGTGCCATAGTCATAATAATAACCTTTACGGCTCAACGGCGTCTCTAATGAGCACTGAAGAGAACTGGCGTCGTAATCTTACACACACACTCTCACACTGAGGACGTTTCTCGTGTCTTTTTCTTCAGCCCGAAGTGTGAAGGTACAAGACTTGGCTGTGTTTGTGGGTGTGAGTGAGTGACTTCTATATTCATGTGTGTTGCAAACGCACGTGGACACGCCTGCGCGTGTTTGGTGCTGTAAAAAAACTGTAGTAAGTGTTATTGGCTGGGCCGGACGTTTATGCCGCTTGCCCGTATGAATCCAGTATGAATTGTCAGCCCATGACTCTATGGACTCAAATTAAATGGCTCCCATTGAGTGTGTGCGACTGTGAGACTCTGTGAGCCAAGTCAAACCCGAAGGAAACCTCAGTGAAAACTGAGTACACATATTTACAACTCCACATGTCATTGTAATGAAAGGAAAAAAAAAACCCACACAATTACAGACGTCAGATGTTTTAGTTGTTACAATTTAATGTCCAAAAGCAAGATTCTCAGAGGAGAAAACAAGGGAACGTGTTTTTTCTCTTCGGTTCGTTTTACGTCCTTCTTTAAAACATACACACCAGGTGTCTCAGATTTCCAGATGTTTGACTCTTTATTATTAGGTCAAGTTTCAATACGAGAAAAAAGGTGCCTTCAAACACTGAGTCAAGATCATAAAATACACCCACATCTGAGAAAAGCTAAAGACCAGAGGAAAATCTGGTGTGGTCAGATTCATAAATAAAGCAGTCAGACGGGGATCATTTAGCACATTAGCAGATAAACGTTTTGACTGGATCAACATCATGTTATCCCTGTGGAAAAAAACAACACATACAGTACAAAGAGCTTGTCTTGCCACACAAATAAATGTAGGGTTTTGAAATGGGCACAATCGTTGTTTAGTCAGCTCTGCAGCTCTGATGACCTGCGGTGAAGCCGATGGCCTCTTCACAAGAGCGGCAGACGGAGCAGGAACTGTGCGACTGTGTCGTGGCGTCCGATTGACAGGAGACACAAAAACAGGATGAGGTGGAGCCGAAACGTGTCCGTCACAGCTGATAAAGACCACTGTGGCTCCAGTATAACACTCGTACGGATGATGGTGGCTGTGAGTGACTTCAATAAGAGTAGTTATGTTGATATTCACGTGCGTGGACGTGTGTGACAGAAAGTTTCCGAATGATAATAACAGTGCGCCGTGTCTGGCTGTGTTCTTATCTGTGGTGGTTTCTTTGATTAGAGTTCACCCTGAACCTGAAAAACACAAATCACTTCAAGACAAGAAGTAAAGGATCAGAAAGGTAATGTAGGCAAAAGATAAAGGGAGAGCGATGTTGACTTACTTTATATGTGGAGCTTTCCTGTGAAGATGACTTTGTGCTTTTGTTGCCTTCTTAACCCCAGACAACTTGATATATCCATTTCAAGGTCAGCTTGACTTGGACCTGACTACTCTGAGACATTCTCTCATCTCAGGTTTTGACCTGATAATATCCTCCAACAATAACAGTAAAGTAGACAGTGTCAGGTTGGCCCTGCTTGGCCTCCCCACTCGTACTTTTTCATATTAAAACACATCACTTCTGCCTGATTGTGCCTGGTTTTCGCATTTGAAGTCCCTAAAACAGAACTGTTTAAATCTGCATTTGAGTGTGGACAAGCAGAAACCTTTGGTAAAGATTACGTCACCATTGCCTTTCTTCCCCGTTACACCTGTGTTCACATAACTGAATCCCTTTTTCTCTTGATCAAACTTTATTTGCGTTGCCCTTTTCATACACAAGAGTGCGTCACATAAAAACCTAAGTAATGCGTCAGTATGGACAGCGGTTGTTTCTGCTAGGCAGTTGAAACGAGAAACCACCCACCAGGCATGTTAGAATGTCTTATATTCGCACACACATGCCAATTAGTGATAATTTATTTCATTCTGCCTCATTACACACCAGTAGCAAGACCTTGCTCAGGAGGAACTCAATCCTTGACCTGTTCCATGATTCAAACCAGGCAACAGCCGTAAGTTTCCCACAACGGGAGTTGAACCTGGCTACCAGGAATCTAACGGCTAGACCATCTGGGGTATATATATATATATATAAATATATATATGAATTTGCATGTTCCCCCCAGTGTTTGCGTGGGTTTTTTGACTATAGGTGTGAGAGTGCATGGTTATTTGTCTATATGCGGCCCTGTGATGGACTGGCGACCTGTCCAGGATGTTCCCTGCCTTTAGCCCTATGTCAGCTGGAATTGGCACCAGCACCCCTCGCGACCCTCATGTGGAGGATAAAGCGGTAGAAGATGACCTAAGCACCTCCACATTTTGTGACCGGGGCAGACCAGACCATAGTATGTGCTGACTCTGCACGCTGACTCTGCAGTTTTTGGTCAAAAAACGGACAAGGAGCTGGTACTCACACCTCTGCAACCCATCACTCAAAGACTGCAAGGATATAGAAATTGGGAGGGGGAGTGAGGGGGTGTGAACTACAGGCGAGAAGCTGCTGCTACTGGAGAGGAATGTGAGATGGACTACTCATGCGTGGAAACCCAGACTGACGCGGACCCTCATATTTAGCATGAATGGAACAAGTACCCGCATGCGGTAATGCGTAGTGGCTCTCTGCAAACACAGAGCATGGAAACTATGACCTAGGCCTTAGTGTGGATGTAACCTTAGTGTCTGCTACTAATTCAGCTTTATGATGTGCAGATGCTGCATCATTTAAACGAGCAGAAGTCACGTCTAAAAGGGCTGCGGTTCGACTCGGGAATTCATGTGATTTGATGGTGACCTCTGAACTTGCTGAGAAGAGAGAGTGGACATTGACTTAAATGGTCTTTGTTTCTGTCGATCTTAACACTGTGTGCAAATGCAATAAGGTGCGGAGTGGGAGAGAGTCAGAGATTCATCCGTTTGTGCGGCGTCGTGGTCTGGGGTCCCTCTTGGCTTTCATTAGGCAGCCCTGCTTCCTGCTCCAAGGATGATTGTTTTTTTTTTCTCAAAATTCGACACGGAGGTCCTTGACAAGCATGACACACACACACACACACACGCGCTCGCAGACAAAAGGACAGACAGTCAGAAAGACACGTCTGACCCTCAGAACCTCCTGTAATTCATAGCCTCACGTGTACTCTCACACACACATTTGCTGGTCATTACAGACTAACTGCTGGTTTTTATGCAGATTTATTGAGTCCAGACTTAATGGCTTTACCAGTCCACCTCCTTTTTTCACGTGCATTTGTCTTTTTCTCTCTTTCACTTCCTTCTCCCTTGATCTTTTCCACTGTGTCTAGTTGTCACTTGCTTCTCCTCCTCCTCATGATTTCTGTCCTATTCACTTTCATGCTGTCTCACCTTTGTCCTTTGTGCCTTCTAAATCTTTGGCTTCATTTTCCATCTCTTTTCCCCCAGTTTTTCATACTACCCCTCTCTGTCACAGACCCACGTCAACACATTTTTTGTGAAGCCATCCTTTCTGCGGTGGTTACAGGTGTGAAGAGGCGAGAAGCTTTTTGTCTCTGTCTGTAGTTTTCTTCTTTATTCACAATGGCGGACACCTTTTCTCCTGCATTAGTGCTGTGGACATTTCCTTCACAGCATCAAGTTCAAGTTGCTTTTCACTGCCACATGGCCATTTACTGTATATTCACGACAGCCATAAAAATCATTCTGACTTCTACAAACACTCAGCAAGCTTTAAAAGAACATTTATTTGGAAGCAGTATGAAATTGTACAAATGCCATGCGCACACGGCGTTATATAACAAAACATTTATTAGATCATATGTCGTAAATTTCATGTACTGAAGAGAGCGTGAGAGAGTCATTTCTGGTCACTTTCTATTTTCTATGACAAAATGTCAACTTGTGTTTCAGACTGGGACTAAACTCGGTGAATCGTGGCACTGTTATCTATGTGTGTACGTGACTTTGTGGATCACTGATTACAGTTATTAACCCTTTAAAACCTACGCCTCAAAATGTCATTCTAGACACTTTTTTGCTTATCTTAACCATGAAAGGGCTAGAAAAAGTGACTTTCAAAATCTGGCATTTTAACAACACAAAGTGAAGAAAAACAAAGGGTTTTATGAGAAACAAACTCTAGTTGGACACGAACACCAGATTTTGGGTGTTAAATTTGGAATTTGAACACATGTATAAATTGACATCATGTACAGGAGTTTTTCCAACTCTCTCCTCTCTGGTGACAAAGATGCTGATTCGCCGCTTCCTGCAACTTGCCAGTTATTACGGTAATACAAATGTGATACTCTCTGTGTTTAAAGGGTTAATGTCTTTTTTTAGGGGGACTAATTTCTTCAGCTCTATTCCTCAATTTGATCACTGGCCATACTTTACACCTTGATTATCAACGAGGAGCTTAAACCGTCTGTGTTTTTTTTCAGTTTATTTCTGCAGCCATGTAAAGTTGTATCTGGGGGCCAATTTAAGGTCCTTAAAGTCCTTTTTATTTACGCTCGTATACGTAAGACTTGCTCACTTTGAAGGTGTTTTTTGGTAGTTACCAGCCCACGACTCTCTTAACCTGCATTATTAGGTGCTTAAGTCATAGTTGGACTCTTGAAGTGACAGATTAAACTTCCCAGACCATAGTAAAATGCTAAAAGGGGGCCTTTTTTTTGTTTCATCTACTCTTCTTTAACAGTTACGTTAAGTGCTCTTGAGCAAGGCACAGAACGGCGGCGATCAAAGATATGAATGGTTCAATAATGGTTTAATTTGGCAGATTAAACAAACCCATTAGAATAAATCCTAACAAGTGATGTTGAATTGCCCACAAAGCAGCCTTCCCTTCTATTTTTCTTCAACAGTCAGTGAAGAGGTAGCACAGTATTTTTACTCAAGCTCTATTCCCACTGCAGCTTGTTAGCCTGAGCTGTGTGTGCTCGACAATGACTGAGCACACACACACACACACGTATATATATATATAGTACCTTCACATACATTTGGTCACATGGCTCAGGCAATTTTCAGCTTGTAATGCAGTCTACACACTTTTAAGCCTGTTACTGTTGCATCATGCATCACTGTTAGTATCATAATATAAAAGCTTAATTCTACTTTATTCTTCCAGTGTTTCTACACCACTGTGTCTGGCTTCTGTTGAAGAGTATCTGTTAAAAACCTCTTGTGAATTTATCCTAAGACCATGAATATGGAGGGGGGGGGGGGTGTTTTCAGTCGTTAAACAGCACCGTTTGAATTTCTCAAGCTACTCGAATGCAACTACCAGACGTGCTACCAAAACAGAGGCTCGATATCAACACACAGTGAAGTATATGGCGTCGCTTTACGGAGCCTCGCCTCCTCTTCCCCCTGTCTTTTGGTCGTGTTTACTTAAAATAAAGCGTGTTTTTATCTGTAAGTAATCATTTGAAAGTCAACCTTATCAGCTTCATTCTTCTGCTCTCATACCCCGCATATTTACTTGTTTATATAACCATAACATTATACTTTGTTTTAACGTTTCAACCTGTGTGGAAAATTGGACGACGATGGTGGGAAAGTGGAGAGAAAAAAAGAAACCATTTCGCTGTTACACTGCAGAGCGTGAAAATAAAATGTGTAAATTCTCGTATAGTTGCCGTAATTAAAAGCCAAACTTAAAAAGCGCTTCCTTCATCCATGACCTAATTTTTTTTTTTTTACTGAACTGTATGAATCATGTAATTTTTCCATTTGTGTAATTCATGTGCACCGTTAAAGCACGGCATTACATTTATGATGTTGTTTTTGGCTCTCAGGCTGCTTTAGTTCAGAGATGGCATTCCACTTTTTTAATATGCGCTATCAGTAATCAAGCACTGTTTTCTATGTATAACTTTTCCGTGTTTCTGAGTAAAACAGAAACAAAAGCCTTTCATATTCTCCTGACAGCAGGAGGACTAACGACAGTATTTGTGCAGCACTTGATACTACGTTTTTGGGGGGGGGGGTTTTGCCCGTGGAAGTGGGTTAGTGGGCCTCGCTGTGAGGAGACATACAGTACAATGGGACCTGATTCATAGAACCATTAAACCAGTCAAAGCCAGGTGAAGTTAACTGTTTAAAAATAAATTTAGTGGTGATGGTTAAGGTTAGGTTAAAGGACTAGGCAAAACCAGCGTGTGTGTGTGTGTGTGTGTGTGTGTGTGTGTGTGTGTGTATGCATGTCTGTAGTAGATAAATACCTATTTTGTGAGGATATTTGACCTTGTGAGGACATTTTGGCTGGTCCTCACAAACCTAATGGGATTTTTCATAGTTAAGACCTGGTTTTAAGGTTAGGCTTAGATCTAGTTTTTGTTCAGGTTAGGTTAAATGTTAGGGCCAGGCATTCATTTATGATGGTTAAGGTTCGGGTAAGTTGCTAGAGAATGCATTATGTCTATGAATGTCCTCACTGAGCATGCTGTACAAGAATGTGTGTATGTGTTAATCTCTATGCCTCTCTCTCTCTCTCTCTCTCTCTCTCTCTCTCTCTCTCTCTCTGCTGAGTTATGATTTCTTTAGAAAACATTAGCATTCCAGTGCAAAGAGGTTTAAGCTCTATAATGTGTGTCAAGGGGTCAATGTATACACACACACACACACACACACACACAGATCTTACCCTCGTCCTCATTCTCAAGCTGATAGCCACTGCGTGCACATCAATGTACACATTTATGTGTGTGTGTGCGTGTGTGTTCCTCTGGGCCAGCGATAAGGTAGATAATGATCCATCATGATAATGGAGCTTTAATGGCTGCAGTAAAGATCGTCTTCAACAAACCATCTCTCTCTCTCTCTCGCTCTCTCCCTCTCTCTCACACACACACACACACATACCTCACCCCTTGCCTCGATCTGCTTCCTGCTCCCCACGCTCCTCTCCATCACTCACTAAATTAGAACTACTACATACAGTTTAGACGCTCACACACACTCACACCTGTCATGTCAAACACCCAAACCACTGTCACACACACACACACACACACACACACACAGAAGTGTGGCAGCAGCACTTCTCTGCCCACTGACATTATTTCTTCCACACGTCTCTCAGACCACACACTGGGAATTGCCTGCGACGTGATCCCAGCGAGCATCGTAACCACATCTGAACTCATCGCTCTTGTTTTTGTATTTAATTTCTTCAAATGAGCTTTGGATTAAGTGTAGCAGGAGACAACGTCTATCGCTTAGCAACGTGGGGAGGTTTTCCTTTGCAGAGGAATCAGTTGTGATTTCTTTCTAAGGAAAATTGGCTCATGTTGTTCCTCGTTTCGGGCCAAGGTTGGATTCAGTTATGAGAACATGTTACTCCTCAGGTTAATAGTAGTGATCGAGGACGTGATTTGATCCCTCTCTGTAAATCTTTTAAGAAAAAAGCTCATTTATCTACATGTATCTGCACCAGGCACCAGGTTTTGACTGGTCACTTCAGGCCAAACTCTGAGACTCTTCAGAGTCAAATTATTCATAAAATGGTTATCTTTTCAGTCATTTTATGTGTTTTGGGAGGGGAATAATTTGATTAGTCTGTTGGAGCGTCTCCTGAGACCCTGCTTCCCTGTGTCCGTGCCTAGATTTCGCACTTCACACTTGTGTCATACTCACAACCAAGTGATTTAAATCAGTGGTCTCACGGACGTCACCTGTAACCAGGCTCTCATTGGACGATACCAATACCAGCTGTTAATTACTGTGGTGTCCGCTCACATGTGCCATGATTTATTGTCTATTTTCCACTTTAATTGGAACATCATTTACAAAGTGACATCATGGTCTATTGAAGAAGACCCAGAACCTCGTGATTGAGATCATTAACTCCTCAGAACAATGTTTACTGATGTTATAAATCATGTGCGAATTAGGCTCATTCTCCAGTGTTCTTACTTATACCGAGTTCCCCAGTTTCATCCTTGTTTAGAGGATCGTTTAAAGTGTGTTTGCAGTTAAGTCTGTTTTCTGTGGAACTGCTCACAGATCATACACATGTGCAAATCTGGGAGAGAAGGCCACAGGAAGACACTGGTTCATTTTCAGCGACCGCAAACCCCGAAAAACAAAAGAGGTGGTGATTATGACAAACATGTGTTTCACTGCTGGAATTTTTATTATTCCAAAACTGCCTCTTAGACTAATTTAATTTAGTGAGTGAGTAAAACATAATCAGAACCAGCGGTGACATATAATTACATGAACATATGAGGTTAGTAGTCTTTTAGAGATTTAAGATAAACAGAAACAGATTAGTGATTCTTGGTGGTGGTAGATGATATTAGTCAGTATCAAACATAAAGAAATGGTATGGAGCCATTTTCTAATTCCTTATGGTACATTTTATATATTCACTAAGAAAAAAAGAAGATCTAAACGGCTAAAATGCTTTTGCTGATTTTTATTTACATGTTTACAGTCTGTAAAGTAAGATATATACGATGTTTCTGTCCGATATGTGATCCAGTGATTTTGACCATTATTGGACAGATACTGATTCCCATCCCTACTATATATATACCGTCGTATATACTTAGCTTAGCATCATCTCTGCATTTCAACTATTTGAAAGTGTGTGTTTGTGGACGAGGTCAGGGCTGTGTGAGTCAGAGAGCAGACGACAGCAGACACACACACTCTCCTCACTCGTATCACAGTCACTTATCTTTACTGCTATGTTTTTCTGTGGGATTACAGCTTAAACGCTGAATTACCTGCGCACACTTAGACTGACATGGAGGAAATGTGTTGCTATGTGTGTCACACATTCAGAGAGAGAGAGAGAATGTGTGTTCTGTGTTGATGTTGGTCTCAAGCCTTTGGCGGAGGTGAATAACAAAATGGTCAGAAGTGATAAAAATCAAGGTGTAGAGAGAAGCAGATAAAGCTCTGATAGATAACGTTGATAAAAGATGGACTACGTTCTCAGAACTCATCGCTCTTCTCTGCCGTGTCAGTTTATCGTGGAAAATGATGGCGCTGATAAACGTCACATGGTCCTTATTGTTCAAATGTTTCACGGATTGTTTGGCAGCCGCACGCAGCAAAGTACGCGTTTCCTATTTATAGTGTGTGTGTGTGTGTGTGTGTGTGTGTGTCGTGGGCGGGTGGTTCCCCACCGTCTGATGCTAATTGAGCTTTCAGAATAGGCCACATCATGCACACACACACACACTAGGAAGGGTGGAGTGGTCGTGCCTCATTGCTTCTCCTCCTATGGCTTCATTCTCTCTGTCGCCGCCTCATTCGCTCCATTTTTCTCCTCCTCCTCCTCCTTCACTATCACCTCTTGTTTTGTCCTCAGTTTTGTCCTCGGCCTACATCTCTCCTCATCTTTTGCCCTTCACTTGTCCATCTTCAAGAATCCTTTCATGAATCTGTACTTTGCTTTATTTATATTATTTATATTTCCTCTAACTATCTTTGTTACTCGTTACTACCAAATAAAATCAGAAGAAGAAGAGTTGGTATTATAATATATAGTATTGGCTTTTCTAGTCTTGATGAGCTGCTTTACTCACACACTTCAACATGGGGTTAAGTGTCTTAAGGACACATATAGACGAGCAGAGTCGGGAATTGAACCCACAACCTTCCAGTTGAAAGACAACTCCTCACTTTTTTAATACTTTTACTTATCAGAAAATGACTTTTGATACTTAAGTACAGTAGATGTCATATCCTTTTACTTAAGTAATATTATAAAAAAAAAAGTGACTTCAATTTCTACCAAAGTCATTTTCTGGTAAAATACTTAACTTTTAAGGTACTTTATAGAAGACTGACTACTGCTTTATTCTCCACATCCAATCCCAGCTGACACACAGCGTACACCAGTCTCACACTCACATCTACGTTTAATTTAGAGCGTACGATTAACCTCTGCGTGTTTTTGGACTGTGGGAGGAAACCGGAGAACCCGGAGAAAACCCACACGCTCACTGGGAGAACCCGGAGCTTCTCGCTGTGAGGCAACAGTGCATGCCACTATCCCGCCGCATGGCCCCCTGAATCATGTGGTTATTAATGTACACTCAGTGGCCACTTTATTAGGTACTTGGAACACCTAATGATTGTCCATCTGCTTCGGGGCGCTGAGCGTTCAAAGATGGCACAGGGAGTTCAAACCTCCCAATTTCTCCCATGTAAGAACTAGTTTTTAAAAAAATAAAGACGAGGGTGATTTTATAACTGTCATTTCTCTGTCAATCCATACCTGTTTTTCACAAATTTAAATATGGGAGCTCCTGAAAGCCTCCTGACGCTCACTAACACGTTGCTTTCTCTGTTTATCACCGTTAGAAGCAAGTGTTTAGAAGTGGAGAGGGGGAGGGATCACGATCAAAGGTTTTGCAATTGGAACTGATAAAAGTGTACTTAATAAAGTGTCATTTTTTTCTATTTTATTGGACTGTACCCCCTTGATTTATTCATTTATTTATTGTTCTATTACCACCAGAGCATGGACACGATGAAAACTCTGTGCTACTGTATGCTCCACAGTAGTTTAATCAACACGCTATTCAAAGAAAACATTTCCATATTTGTTGATATGTTTTTTTACATACATTATAAACAGTATTATTACTCACTGCTGTTTCACACTTGAATAAATCTTCCGACATGTTGAAGTGCCACGAAAGTTTTCTGGCTCGCAGATGAGAACAGAGGGAAGAGGGTTGTCTGACACACACACACACACACACACACACACACACACACACACAAATGTGGGCTGGTGTTTGAGTGGCACGCTTATTGATACAGATGTATCGGTCATTTAGGTTTGACTCTCAGCTCAGCAGCAGCCAAAGAAAACAACACGAGCGCTGCCTCTCTGAAATGCTTCCTTCTGTTTGGTCAGAGAGAGAACGACACTGCCGTATTTTCAGATTACAGCGTGTGTGTGTGTGTGTGTGCACTCCCTGGTCGTCCACGGGGCTGCGAGAAGAGTTTATTTCTGGCTTAAATTAGATTTTAAATCTCTTATCTTTGTCATCTCACTCACTCAAAACCCAGAGCTCCATGGTATGGGAAAAACCCCGTATTTGCTTTCTTTAGGATTACATGAAAACCGCTCACATATCCTTCACTTAAACACGAACGAGGAGGTAATTAGTTTAGTCCAAACGCTTAAACACGGAGACACTGGCCACAGATGATGATGCTCGTGTCATATTTGGACTATCTTACTTATGAGTATTGATTTACAACATTTCTCGTGTCTCTCTCTCTGTCTTTCTCTCAGTTGGAGGCGGAGTTGGAGCTGTGCGAGAGGGAGGGGGCGGAGCTCCAGGAGTACGCCAATCAGGTCCTGCAGCAGATCGCCGACAGGTGCCCGGACATTTTGGAACAAGTCGTCAACGCGCTGGAGGACAGCTCCTGACACACACACACACACACACACACACACTGAGAGTAAATGAGGGTAAACATCAGTAGAAGCACAGTGTTGGACATGAGCTCTTCTTCTCTCACCTTAGTTTCACGGAGGAGAACACAGTTTACGTCTCAGACCACAGAGCTTTGTCCACGCACTCATTAATGAATGACACATGTCAAACGCGTCCACAACAGAAGGAGCCTTCACCCTCTCACAGCGGCCATGTTGTGTGTGACTTTGTATGTATTTGAACATGTGTGTGTGGTGTTTGCTTAGATTCTTCTTCCTGATGTCCGACTCTCTCACACACGCACACGCACACACACACTCCTGTCACATCACTCGACCGGTTCCGACTGGTTTATTTCTGCTGCCTTTTTTTTGTCTGTACATCATTTGCTGCTATCGTTCTTATTAAGTTTTTATCCAATGAAACGTCGCGCCTTGCATTTCTGATGTAAATTGTGAAGAAGAGAGAGAGAGAAGTTTTAATTAAACAGAAACACGGGCTCCGTCGTCGGGAGGAGGAACATGACACGTCTCATGTATTAACAACTCAAAAGCCACGAGCGACAATAAATCTCGCAGCACTCCCTTTACGAAAACACGGCGGTGTCGATGGACTCGTGTTTGTCTTTAAAGTAAGAAAAACAACGCGTTCTGCTCAGTTTGGTTCAGATGAACTCTCCCTCACACACTCTCTGACAATCCCTTTAGAGTTAACATCAGGAGGAGTCTGCACTTTCTTTCTTTCCCCCTTTTATTAAAACATCGTATGGTTTTCTTTCTTGGGAGGGAGGGACTATAAAGTAATTGTTACATATATATGTTTTGGGGTTTTTTTGCCTTTGGTGATATGAAATAAACTTGTTTCATTGGAAATATTGTCTTCTGCTGGTTGATAGGTTACATTGTGTGTCTGATTTGCAGGAAAATGACAAGTTTAGCATACTTATAGGGTTCTGTGTTCACCGGCGACGTTTCATCCCGATCACGTCTGTGTTCTTGTTGTTTACAGTTGAAATGACGTCGGAGTGCATGTTTCCCACAGTGTGGCGGCCTCAGCATGGACGGATGTGCTCGCACCGGAGTCAAAGCTGGTGGACACAGAATCCAAAGACAGGGATTTACACACATTTCAATCTGATCTCACACAGAACTCAGCTTTTCAAAACACAAGTTTTATTTCAGAACCTTTTTTTTTTTACGAGTCACGTTTGTGTAACATTTGACAAATGAAGGTTATTTTATTTTGTTGTTGGGGGGGCGGGGGATGAAACTCTGGTCAGGAATGAGCTTGTGCTGTAAATCCAGTGTTCAGTTGTGTGTTTTATACTGATAATGTTTCATCTGTGGGGGAATGAGGATGACTGGAAACTCACCGTGACTTTGTTTTGGATTTAAAACTGAAATAAGAGAATGGAATAAAATATGAATTTATCTTTATTCTTTGAGGAGGGGGTCGACTTTTATTTATTTTGTCTCCCGGTTCGTTTTCTCTCGGTTATTTCACAGGTGACGATGTTTTTGTGTGTGGATGTTATGAGCTGTTTATAAAGGCTAGAGCAGTGTTTCTCAACCCTGGTCCCGAGGACTCACTGTCTGCATGTTTTAGATGTTTCCTTGCTCCAGCACACCTGATTCAAAGAACTGCCTTGTTATCAGATTGGAAAACAGTGGGCTAGAGGACATGGTAGTATCAATACAAAAACAAGGAGGAAATCTCCCCCTGTGGACTCATTGTGTATTCATCTTCTTTTTCCTCCTCAGTCTCACATACACACCCATGGAGAGAGGTCCACCTTTGGCTGTGTAAGACAAAGATACTTTGGTGAGTCCTGTTGTTGTACATCTGTCTTTTCACTGCATCCAGGAAACTTGGAGCTGCATAGTGCAGGAACAGCAGCAGAGCAGGAAGCTTTTTAATACCAGACGATCGCGTTTAGTGAGAAGCCTGTGCGCAGTCGAATGAATGAGCGGCTTTAACTGGTTTCAGATGCATCACTACAGAGTCGTGGAAGGTCATGGAAACAGGTTGAATCCTCTGTGTTTGAGGGCAGCGGCAGGTGACTGCAGCAGGTCAAATAATACAGAAACTGAAACAACACACTTCCTCGTCATTTGCATTACTCATAAATGGCGTCAGCGCCGTTCATTCAACTAGAAAAGCTGGGTTAACAGACCCACTCAGCCCCCCTGACCCCCCCCTAACCTTGACTTTGACCACACATTGTGACCTTCTCTGTGAAGAATTTCCACGGCGTGGGACTGAAAACATCATCAGGTCACTGAGGCCACTGGGGTTTTCATATTGTAACACACTTCAAACGCACAGAGACGTGAACTCCTGACAGTCTGTAGACGCCGCATATGTGCCGGCGTTTTCCTTCACATGTGGCAACACTTTGTTTGTGTGAGTGTGTGTGCGAGCACCTGGGACTTTGTGGAGCATCACTTCTGCTCCCTCCATCAGCCGTCCTCATAAAAGACTGTGGAGGGAGAGGAGGACGAGGAACACATGTGTGACTGTCTGATTTATGCAGAATAAAGAGAGACAGAAAGAGGTGGAGACGTGTGTCCACCTGGGCTCCTGTTGCTCACCTGTGGACAACTGTCTCACACTGTCCTCGGGTTCCGTCCTTATCTGTTTGTCTAAATAATCTCTCAAAAACAACTATCAATCTATCAATATAATCTGACCATTAAACACTGCTTCTACCCACGACTCTGTGACCGAGCTTACATGGATACTAATATCACCAAATTAATCTGATTCAGGCAATAATCTGGATAAAACACTGCCACATGTAAAGATCACTTTCTCATCAAGTATTGGTATTATAATCTTATAATCTGACTTAATCATATTACAACATCCTATGGGAGTGTTCACAGCGCTGGATATATAATGTTGGCATCAGCCATAATCGGACTATGCCCTCTGGTCATATTGTCACTATCTGCTTTATCTTATCTATTTATTATTTTACATATATATTTTTTTTATATATCGTTTTATGTTTTTACTTTTCAACTTTAGTTTTGCTCTTCCTAATCTCTTAATTTACTTTTCTGTAGGAAAGCGCCCTGCCTATGCAATATTTCAATATAAATCTGATTAAGACGACTTTTTCTGATACTCGTAACCTGATTAACCCCGAGCTGTACAATCAGATTAAAACACGTAGTTGTAGATCATTCCTGATCCACATCCTGTAGACATGTAATCAGATGATAACATCATGGATGTCGACATGAGTTGACATGTTTTAAAGCATTTAAGACAGAATATGTACATATATATATATATATAATTTTATGTTTGCGGTATCATCATCATCATCACCTAATCTAATCTCATGTTTATTTCAGAATAAGGTCAAGAGATGGATTACTGGTGTTTCTGAACAAGTGTGTCAGAGACGTCCACGTGTTCTTTATGTTCCGTGTAACAGATGCGATGTTTCTGAATCACGTGTCGCACACACACACACACGCACACACACACAGACACACACACACGCACTAAAAGGTGTTGATAAGATCCCACTGATACAGAATCACCAAAAAAAACAACACTCAGATGTCCTTGAGATAACGTGTCTGTGGTCACGTGTGCGCCAAAGTGCGGTAGAAACAGCACAGCGCACGTCCTTTTCCATAATGTGCTGCACGTATACACTCATATGTGTGTGTGTGTGTGTGTGTGTGTGTGTGTACAGGAGGACTGAGACACACACACACACACACACACACGTGGAGACATGAAAATGGAGAGAGTGCAGAGGAAGTAGGGAGGGCCTGCAGGGCTGCATGGCTCTGGGACGATGTGGTTTCAATCATCACACATCACATCACACATGAGTGAAAAGAAAAAAGACGGAGAGGGTGATGGAGAGAGAGAGAGAGAGAGAGAGAAAACAGAGAGATGAGGAGATGGAGGTTCTTACACCAAAACAAACATCGGCTCGACTTAAAACGCTCTCGTACGTGTTTTCAAGCTGAATAATTAATGACCTCAGCTGTGGTTGGAGGGCATTAACTTGTGTCTCGATGGTTCTCGCTTTGCGTCCACGTTTGGCATTCTTTTTTTTCTAATAAATGGCGTGCAAAGTAAATAAATTACTGAAGTGTAGGTGGAACGAGGGAGGGAGGGGCGGTCGGAAAACTTTGGAGAGGAAATAAAAACAACATGAGCGGAGGAGAGCTCCTAAAATAAGCTGTTAGCCACTGACAGCCCAAACATCCACCAACGCTGATGACTCCTCTTCTTCTTCTTCTTCTTCTTCTTTCCCTCCACAGTCTCTCCATCGATAAACCTCTGCTGCTCTCACACAAAGTTCCTCTTATGTTGACAGACACAGACATCAGTGACTCCCCACAGACACCCGTCAGGATGGCCGAGTGGTCTAAGGCGCCAGACTCAAGGTCACACTCCTTCCTGAGCTGAAAGGGACTTCTGGTCTCCGAGTGGAGGCGTGGGTTCAAATCCCACTCCTGACACATGTTTGCTTTTCAACACACATTTAAATGAGGCAAAATCACCAAAACACATGGCGGCAGAACCATTCGTGTCTGGAGTAACCAGACAGTCGGGTATGGAGGGAAAAAACACACTCTATCTCTCACAAGAGAACATGCATTTCTTCTGATGTTCATTTTTGGGGAAATCAAAGGTTATAATTACTTTAATATGTAAAATAAAGCAAAAAAAAAAATAAAACTTTCACAAAGTCCAAAAACTATTGAAGAAAACACTCTGTGAGTGGTGTCATGAGGGCTCAGTGGTCTATGGTGCTAGATTGATCTCTAAATGAAGGAATGAGCGAAATCAAAAAAACATGGTCATCAGAACAAGTATGTGCCAGGGTGGCTGAGTGGTCTAAGGTGCCTGACTCAATGACAGAGTCCTTCCTGGAAATAAGGGGATTTCTGGTCTCCTACTGGAGGCGTGGCTTCAAGATCCCACTCCTGACAGTAATAGGAAGTACAGCACTGAGTCAGTTGCACAGGTAAACTGAGCTCTTAAACACACTTTAATTGAAACATGCTTTTTTGTAAGGTCTACCAAAAGTGTGCCAATATGACATCATGAGTCAGCACTTTTACTGTAGACAGGCTGAGATGGCCGGTTTCAGGAGTCGGCTGCACAGGTGAAGTTAGTTAAGCAGCTGATTAACGGACAGAGAAAAGAAAGTTGACATCTGTTGTAAAGGATAGGGTGAAGGATAAATCAAACAACAGAACATGTCAGGGTGGCCGAGTGGTCTAAGGCGCCAGACTCAAGGACCAACTCCTTCCAGAGAACCTGGGACTTCTGGTCTCCGAATGGAGGCGTAGGTTCAAATCCCACTCCTGACATTGAGCTTTACTTTAAGCCCACGTTTGATGAAGAAGCACAAGTGACATCAATTCAAGTCAAAATTATCCAGAAAACGTTTGTTTCGTCTGAGTAAAGTCTCCATTTAGATTGAATTGACTAAGACAGTGGAATTACTGAAATGCGCTAAATCAGTTGCACACGTGATTTCAATGAAGTAGTTAGACTGTCGTAGACTACATCACGGACGAAAGACACTTGACATCTGTTGTAAAGGATAGGGTGAAGGATAAATCACACAACAGAACATGTCAGGGTGGCCGAGTGGTCTAAGGCGCCAGACTCAAGGACCAACTCCTTCCAGAGAACCTGGGACTTCTGGTCTCCGAATGGAGGCGTGGGTTCAAATCCCACTCCTGACATACATTTAACTTTAAGCACTCACTTAATGAAGGACTGAGCAAAATCATGAAAACACTAGAAGAACAGTTGGAACAAGATAATTAAAAACATAATTAAACGTGTCTCTTAGTCAGATGCACAGGTGACATCAATAAAGTCAAAATCAACTAGAAAAATGTGAGTTTCACCTTTTATCACTTGTTCCACCTGCATGTCTGTGTTTGCTTTAGATTTAAGTCACAGTGTGAGTAGAATTATTGAAACAAACGACGCTTCACATAAGAAGCAGTTGCACACGTGACTTCAGTGAAATTACTGCGTCAGCAAGAACAGAAGCTTGAAGTCTTTGTAAAAGTTTACTGAAATATAGGAAACTGTGGCTGAAGGATAAATCCCACAACACAACATGTCAGGGTGGCCGAGTGGTCTAAGGCGCCAGACTCAAGGTTAATCTCCTTCCTGGGAAAAGTGGGATTTCTGGTCTCGAGATGGAGGTGTGGGTTCAAATCCCACTCCTGACACAGATTGTTTAATGAAGAAGGACTCAGTGAAGTCATGAAAACATGTGGCACAGCTGAGATCAATAAAATCCATGAGTCATTCACCAAAATTAACTAGAAAATGTTTGTTTGTCTGAGTAAAGTTTGGAAAACACCTGGAACATTGACAAATATATCACTTCTTCTTGGGAAAATGGATTTCTCCTCACAAAGTGGAATCAGTTCCACGTGTGACTTCATTAATTATTTGACATTTGTGACAGTCAGGGTGGCCGAGTGGTCTAAGGCGCCAGACTCAAGGATGTGTTCCTTCCAGAGATTTGGGACTTCTGGTCTCCAAATGGAGGCGTGGGTTCAAATCCCACTCCTGACATTGAGCTTCACTTTAAGCCCAAGTGACATCAATAAAGTCAAAATTATCCCGAAAACGTTTGTTTGGTCTGAGTAAAGTCTCCATTTAGATTGAATTGACACAGACAGTGGAATTACTGAAAAGCTCTGAAACGCAGTTGCACACGTGATTTCAATCAAGTCGTTAATTAGTAGACTGCGTCACGGAGGAAAGAAACTTGACATCTGTTGTAAAGGAGAAGGTGAACGACGTGTCAGGGTGGCCGAGTGGTCTAAGGCGCCAGACTCAAGGAACAACTCCTTCCAGAGAACCTGGGACTTCTGGTCTCCGAATGGAGGCGTGGGTTCAAATCCCACTCCTGACATAGTTTTTGACACCGCTGTTGAGCTGAAGGTGGAGACTCACTCCTCTCTGAATATCAGACTCAGAACAGAGAGAAAACTTCTTTCACTCCGCTCTCCTTCTCTTTTTTTCCTCCCTCAAACTTTCTCTCTCGTGTTCCCTCCCTCTCGCTCTCCGTCCCTCCTCCTCCTCCTCCTCCTCCACCTCCTCTTTTTCCCCTCCGTGCGTAATTAGTTGACCAGTTTGGAAACTTGTGATGTCCGGGGAGAAATCTCACTTTATTTCTGACACCTGTTGCTGAGGACACGGCAGCACACACAGCTGTACACAGAGACGAGCTCGGCTTCAAAGTCTTCTTCCTCTTCCTCTTCTTCTTCTTCTTCTTCTTTTTAACTCGGACATTTGTGAAAGGACAGACACTGGGACTGTGCGCGCGCTGCGTTTACGCATCTGTCCACTTTTGTCTTTCGGTGTAACCTCTGCGAGACTATTCGTGAGGAGTGAGGACACAGCTGCTGCTGCTGTTGGATGGAAACACCGACGTGTTGGTAGATTTCCAGCCGGACAAAGAGTCACACTTTTCGGACTTGAGCGCGCCGGATGGTGCCAGGAGGACCGTTCTCTCTTCTTCTGCAGGAACTACTGGATTTGAGCTCAACAGACCAGGTAAACGAATACAATCCCTTTTATTCTGATTGTTTCTATTTAGTTTCAGTATAATGAAACACACTCAGTGCAGTGTTAGTGCACAACTCAGATGTTTCCAACATGTGGTTATTATGTGCGTAAAATCAAGTAGTGACTCTTGTGTTTTTATTTTAAAGGACATTATGTGTTAAATGTGTGCAGGGTTGGCATCTTTTTAAAGTTTGGGGAAACACCTGAACATATGTTCATGTCTTTATTGTTGTACAGAGAATAATATGCATTTATTTGAACTTGAACTCTGCTCCTCCTCCTCCTCTTCCTCCTCTGCTGCTGCTTCAAACTTGGTTTCGGACTTTGTTCCATTTGAACTTGTCGTCTCTGACCCCGCAGTGTTTCCGCTGTCACTGGTTTTATTTGATGACTTTTTTTGGCTTTGACTCTGCAGACAGTGTTGAGCAGCACTGTGTGTGTGTGTGTGTGTGTGTGTGTGACAGTGATGTGCCAGCTCCATCGGCCTGAATGAAGGCGGCCCTCTCGCTCTTTTGCGGTGGAGACCAGGACTATTTTTGGTCGAAATGTTGCACAAATGTTTCTCTGAGTGTGCAGAGGCGGCTCTGGCCTCATCTGTGCTCCTCTGCTGCAGCATCTAAGTGCACACCACTGCTGTGACTGTGGCCACAGTGCACTGCTGTTATTATTCTACTGTGAACCCAAACACACATCGTCCTGGTGACAGACGAGGCAAAAGCTCCACCAAATGTCAGATGGTACAGTCCCGCGTAAGCGTCAATGTTCTGTGTCAAATGTTCTTGTGTGGGTTAAGAAGTCAACTGCAACTCTCAGGGCCGCTTCTAGCTTTGTGGTGGCCCCTGTGCAAGATGCTTTGGGGGGGTCGCACAGAGCTTTGTTGTCTAAAGTGACACGAGGTAAACGCTCCACTTTGGTCATCTCCTCTTACCTTTTGCAGTCGCTCTCGCTGTCTTTGTGTTTGCGCTTAACTCCATTACAGCGCCACTTGCAGGTCTGGTGTATGTACTACAGCGGGGTTCGTTTTGTTGCGTTTCCGTGTGGATGTGGCAGCGGTAAGAGCAGCGGCTCCTGTGTCTCTAAGAGCTAAAAATGCAGGTTTTCTCTATGGACTTTGGTGTGGGAGAGTGAGCAGTTCACAAACTTCAGTTTCTAGTCAGAAAAAGACGGCAAACGTATACTTAAGATATTCCTTTAAGGTTAGTGATGGAAATCAACTTTATGGAAATCAGTGCAGATAGCTGCACAAAGCTGTGTTTGTTGTCCTGTGTGACAGTGGTTCAGTTACAGACAAATCCGCCCGTTTCACTTTGAGTGTATGAAACTTTTCTCCACCAAAAAACACATTATATTTATTGGTTTTCAAGAAGGAAAATCTCCCCGTCTTCGCGCGTCGTGTCAGTCAGAGCGGAGGAAAGTGAGTTCCTCCGTCTGTCAGCACATATGAGAGCAGATTAGATTCATTTTCAGCATGTGATGAGATTGCAGCGGACGTCCGTCTCCAGCGGTGACGTCTCCGGTTCGCTTTGCACTATTTTGTTTTGTTTTGTTTTTTTTCTCAGGGTTTTTAAAGTCTGAAACCCTCATGAGCCGTGGGCCACACTGACAGCCACACTGATAAACCCTGCAACAGGAGAGCAAGTGTGTGTATGTGTGTGTGTGTGTGAGACACAGAGAGAGAGCAAGGGTAGATAGTAATGTTAGATGTGTAGATAGAGGTGGTGAAAAGTCAGCCATTAGAGAGAGATAATCTCTCTTCCTGCTCCGTCTCTGTCCACCACCACCACCACCACCGACGTCTGCTCGTCGTCTGGGCTTCATTCTAGACTCGTCAATCGTATAAAGTTTGATTTGATTTTGCCAAGCCCAACTCTATTCATTGTAAATGAACTGTTAAATGAATAACTGTAAGGCTAATTGGGTTAATTCTACCCAGTACATACACTGCAGTTCCATGCTATTGTCTCACTCACACTGAGCTAAAGAAATGATTTTAAACATCATATTTCACGATAGATGCACCCAGGTTCATTAAAAGTACTCTCATGGTCGGGTTATTCCTGTGTGTCTGAACACAAACTGCTGAGAGAGACACAAAGTGCTGCTCAAGTGTCTTCGTCCATTAGGACTCGGTAATTAGGGAAGGTGTGTGTGTGTGTGTGTGTGTGTGTGTGTGTGTCCACTGTAGATATTTGAGAAGATTGTCTGCTGCAAGCATCGATGGATCCTCAAGGTTGTCCATGAGTGTGATGAAGAGAGTGTGTGTGTCACATATTTTCAAACAATGGATTGTGGAGTGTTTTCTAACTCACAGACACAGGAAAAAATATGGGACAAAGGGACACAGTGTTAAGTGTGTTTCAAGTATCTGTGGTGGTGGAGGTGGTGGGGGGTCTTCACATGTTAGTTGACATGTTACGTGTGTGTATCATGTGCATTGTAGCTCACCAGGAGCACTAATGACTAACTTGGACGCACACATATATACACACAGAGGTTTGTGCAGCTGTTCTTCTGAGGACACTGCATTGACTTGAAAAAAAAAATCGCACTTATGACTAGCACTTCATAGTTTGATTTACTTGAAGCTCTTACTTACTTCTAGCTCTTATTTGTACCCAAATGTTTAAATGCACTTATTGTAAGTCGCTTTGGATAAAAGCGTCTGCTAAATGACATGTAATGTAATGTAATGTAATGCATTGACTTCCACTAGCGACTAGCATCATCCATGACTTTCCCCATAAGCAGTTAATGCCATAACCTAACCACAAAATATACATCAATATAGCCCTTAACTTAAGTAGTTTCTCAGAAATGAGGCTCTGCCTCATTAGGACCGGGGTTTTTGGTCTCCATGAGGACGACTGGTCCTAACAGAGTCTGTGTTTATGCCAGGGAATGACCTAAAGAGGTAACGGATACAAGAACACACACACACACACACACACATATGCAGGCCGTGGTAGATGTGAAGTGGACGTCCTCTCCACAGCTCTCCAGCTGAAGAGCCGGCGTTTTAAACACTCGTCTCCGATTGGTCGACTTGAATCGTGGGAATTTCTCTCAGGAAAGTGTGTGAGAGTGGCCCCCTTCACTCCTGTTTGTGTGTGTGTGTGTGTGTGTGTGTGTGTGAGCACTTGTCCACTCAGATTTAGTCACACTGGTCTGTGTGATGGTGCCGATGCCACATTCAAGGTGTTTGATGCAACCACACGTTCATTTTTCTGCATTTTGGCTTTTAGATTTAAAGGAAGTTTTTGTACGTGAAGGTAGAACAACAAGTGGATCAGTTTACAGGTAGAAAATGTTTGTACAGATGTGACGAGATACAGTTTAATATCATCTTGACAACTAAATATTGATGTAAAATAGAGAATATGAGATATTCCATGGCAATATTGGCGGATTAAACCATTTCTCACACTCAAACACACTGTAATACAAGGTTGGTGACTTGAATTATTGTCGCCAGCCTGCACTTAAGCTGCTGCATGTGTGTGTGTGTTCTTGTATGGGTATCTTTGTGAGGACCAAAAAATTTATCAACCATAGGGAGTGAGGACATTTTGGGGAAAGTGAGGACCTTTTTACTGGTCCTTATCTTATGTTTAAGCTTAGACCGAGTCTCCAAAAAATGAATGTAAAGTTAATGTAATGTCCTCTGAAGTCATAGAAACCAGACTGTGTGTGTGAAGGCCTTTCTGGGCTGGTGGTTCAGGGTTATGCAGTGATGTCATCAGGGCGGCAGGGTGGGGTGACATGGGGTTAGACTTTGGCAAAGGTCCTGACTCCAACTGTCCTCAAAATGTGTCTGACCAGTAAGTATGTGATTGTCCCTGCTGGTCCCTCAGTGTGTGTGTGTGTGTGTGTGTGTGTGTGTGTGTGTAATGTACATATGTGGTCAGCAGTGGTCAGCAGCAGCTGTATGCTCGCAGTGTCCTACACTCATAGTAAAAGTGTTTTATTGGACACTTTATGGAGTCTGGGGCTGTTTTATAAATCCAGCAGGCTTGTATGAGGACACACGGGACAGACCAAATGTCCACAAGACAAACAACCGCCAGACCAGAGGAGCTGCTATAACTAAACACGGGTCAAGTTAATGAATGATATTTCCGACCGTTACCTTCATTTACACAAAATTCCCTCTTCCAAGAAGCTCACGTTGAGATTGAACTGCTGCGATATTTAACAACAGTTTGTTGTGTTTTCTTTTATTATGTGTCTGAACTTCAAGGTGCAGTGCGTGACTTTTTGAAAATAATTCAACATACAATTTTGCCGCGTCCTTCATCAGTAAACAAGCGACACTATCGACTAAAGGAGCGCTTGTGTGTATACAGAGGCGTCACAGGGGCGGGCGGGGAACAAGAAGGATTGACCTCTGAAACGATTCACGGGCTCTTCTTTGTGGTTTCATACTTGAAACTGTTTGCAGACTTTACGAGTGTTTTGTCACTGCTGGTGTCTGTCTGTCTGAAAACAAATGACTTCCTGTGTGCAGCACAGACATGTCGCCGGGTGACACTGCTACACTGCTACACTGGGAAATAAAGAGCGAGTAGATAGTGGTTGTTTTTGTGCCTGATACTGTATTTTCTTTGACTTTACTTATTACCGTAGCTGTGACAAAGGAACTAAGAATAGTTTCTTTTCTCTAACACTATATAATACATACATACATTTAACTACAACTCTACAGATAAAAAGATCAAGTGTAGTTCAAAGTTCCGCTGTGAAATCCTTCCGTCATGGAGGTTAAACTGTTCTTGTTTTTGCTGACGTTGTTCTAAGATGATGACGTAGTTGCCGTGTTGTTGAAATCTTTTATTTATATTAATCTATATTATGATGATGATTAAGTTCCTGTGTTTTTAGACTGTAAAGCTGCAGTCTTTAGGTTCTTGTGCTGGATGAGGATAAAAGAGCAGGTGTTTACCTTCTCTTGAATTTAAGCGTACTCACAGTAAGTCGTGTGTCTCCAAATGTTACAAATAATAATTGAAACTAATATAATATGGAGAGAGTTTCAAATGAAAAACTATTCCTGCTGGCATCTCCTCTCCTCCTTCAGTCTCCTACCTCCTTTCCCCTCTGTTTTCCTCCCCCCTTTCCCTCCTCCTCCCTCTCAGATGTTCTGATCCAGCGCTGATAAAACTATCAACAGCACACCTGCAGTAGAGTGGAACGCTGTAGATGAGGCAGCAGACCCAGACAGATGGAGATAAGAATCTTATTTAGCACATGCTCACTACAATAAGCCTTTTCTCTTCTGTTTAAACTCTCTCTCTCTCTGACTCTCTCTGTTTCCTTTGTCTCTCTTTGTGTCTCTGTCTCACAATCACTCAGATTAGGAAATATATGATCAGTCACTGTTAGCAGATCCTTTGTTTGCTCTCGTGAAACTTCTTTTTCTTTCAGCTTCTCGCTTTAGGAGTTACCTTAGTAGATCACCTGTCCTCCATCTTGTCCTCTACCTTGTTTCCTCTTCTGTTAGACCATCTGTCCTCATGACCTCATCCATGAACCTTCTCTGAGGTCGTCCTCTTTTCCTGCTGCCCAGCATCTCCATCTCATCTCCATCTAAACTCATCCACTTATTTACTACTCAATTTATTCTCTTTTATACACTGCTACCCTTTTTGGGAACATAAATTGACGTCATGCTCTGTTGAAGAAGACGTGAAACTAAAGATTGAGATTATTAACCACAGATTTTCATTCAAGTGGAAGTTCTTTTTGCTCCCCTGATGGCTTTCCAGTATATTCTTACTTCCAGGTTATCCTCAATAACAAACCAGTGTTTATGTGAGTGTTTGTATTTCAACATGTGCCATAATTCATTGTCTCATAATAATAATAATAATAATAATAATAATCAAAATATAATTTCAGATTAATTATTGTCCTGATCTACACATCTTATTTCACAGACTGAAGAGAACATCTTTGTTTGTCGCAGTTGCAATTCCTGTCAAAATAATCGCAGTTAGATATTAATGGCCAAGTGGCTCAGCCCTGGTTTGCTCTGTGGATTATGTTTAGACACAGATCCATTCATGTGTTGGTGAACTTTGGATAAAGTCAATTGATGACACATAACCAGTAGATGCATCTAAACCAGAGGTGTCAAACTGGCGGCCCGTGGGCCACATGTGGCCCCCCCAATGAGTGAGGTGATATGAGGTGATATAGAAAATAGACAGAATATAATACTGAATGTATGAAAGTAATAAGACATTTTTCACATTATTAAATGTATTCAGCATAAAATGACATATGAGCTTGTTGGGTGTTTTAATTACAGTTGTGCACATTATAATTATTATTATTAATTAGTTGATTTTTAGATTTATTTCTCTGTCTTTGCATCATAAATATGTTATTATTGTGAACTCAACTCCCGCACACAGTCACATTGACATGTTGTAGAGATTGAGGCCTCAGGATAATGTTGAAGGACGCTATAAATCAAAGTGATAGTGTGTGGAGAGAACTCTGTCTGTCGTCGTCTAAATATCCAGTAACATCTGCACACAAGTGTCACAAACACAGTCATACTTTGGAAAACATCTGCGCCCAACGTGGGGCTCGAACCCACGACCCTGAGATTAAGAGTCTCATGCTCTACCGACTGAGCTAGCCGGGCTTGCTGTGTGCTGAGTTAGTGATGTCATCATGACACAGTGCTGAGACACTTGTGGAGACTTTGTTGCTTTGAGAGCACTCGCACGTCCAGTTTGTGACATTAAGGAGGGAGAAATTCAGTATACTACACTTCTGTATGTTTGTATAAGTGTGTAATCACTTTAAAATACATATTTAGTTTTCATATCCTGAGGCTTTTTCTGTCTGGACGGGCTGGGAGACACAGATACAGAGGTGTGTGTGTGTGTGTGTGTGTGTGTGTTCAGAGTTCAGAGGCGCCGCCGCTTTATTTGTTCACAGTATTTCATACAAGTGAATGTAGAGAGCAGATGTCCTCATGCACACACAGAGAGAGAGAGGGAGAGAGAGGGAGAGAGAGGAAGAGTGAAGGTCGTAAAACATGAGTGACAGAGAACACTTAGTCATTCAGAGGAGAGGAAACACTGCCTCTTACTGGCCATCATCTGCTACTACAACACATCAAAGAAAACATCCATGTGAACTCGTCGATGTGCAGAGAATTATTATTCATACTGTGCTGAAAGAAGAAAGTCAAGGTGACAGAAGACACACACTTATTCTTTCATTTGTTCACACACACACACACACACACACACACACGACACAGAGTCTTAGACAATCACATGTTTTTGTTTCTTCTCCTCCATTAACCATCATCCTATCTGATCTGATTCTCTCTGTTTATCACTTATGTACACTGTCTGTGTGTGTGTGTGTCTTTGTGTCTTTGTGAGGACCAGAAAAACCAGGACAGGACATGTGCTCAAAACTAAGACCTGGTTTTAGGGTTAGGGTTAGAATCAGACTTAGGTGAAGGGTTAGGCATTTAGTTGTGATGGTTAAGGTAAGGTAAGGGGTTAGGGAATGCACTGAGTGTCCTCAGTAAGAATGCTGCGCGAGACTGTGTGTGTGTGTGTGTGTGTGTGTGTGTGTGTGTGTGTGTGGGAGAGAGAGGTGGTGGTGATATAATGAGATTCTCAGTGCCCAGGTGCTCTTTCTAGATAATTACTGAGTGTGTTTTTCTTTGGCCAATCTTCCAACTGAAGCTAAACCAAATATGTCAGCAGCATGCACACACACACACACACACACAAACACACAAACCCATACAGAAGAGAAACAGGTAGAGAAAGGATCAAATTAAATTTATCTCCACTATCTTGTTTCTGATTGCAAGCCCTTCTCTCCTCTCCTCTCCTCTCCTCTCCTCTCCTCTCCTCTCGTCTTGTCCTTCACCTCACTGACTCTGTCTCGTTCCAGTCTCTCCTGTCCTTCCTCCCCCCCCCCCATGTCCTCACCTCTGACAATCCTCCATCATTCTTTTTCATCCCCACATCTCGAGTGCAGCGTTTGTGCAGAAGAGAGATCGACAAAGCATTAGTCACTTGTCTGGAGGGGAAAAAAAAACAAAAACATATGAGGTAGTATACAACATTGATTTACACACACACACACACACACACATTTTAGTTTTTCAGAAGCCATCCATCAGTGATTGGCTAAAATGATTTATTAGGAAGTGCACTGACAATAGCTGCTGTTGCCTGTAGACTGGAGTGAAAGGACCAGAACACTGCATTGCGTTAGACCAGGACACAGACTCTTCACCAGATATCAAAGACACTGTTTCACTCTCTGTCCGTCCACTTTTATATGTGTGTGTGTTGTTTTTTTTGTGTGTTTTACTGTCCACTGTGTTTGCACGCGCTGCGGTTAAACAAGTGTGGGCATCAATTTATTTGCCCGATCTAAAGATGGATGACGTGTCTGTGCTGCGTCAGGAATAGACAACACATAGCTTCTTTAACCCTTTAGTGCTCACGCGGGTGCACGCTTGGGAATAATGCACAACTCTAGAGCTGAAACAATTACTCCCTTCATCGCTTTGAAGCTTTTTTCATGATTAAAACAGGATTTCTGATTGTCTTAGCTTCTTAAATGTGAATATTTCTTCATTTCTTTGCTCCATCTAACAACACAACAACAACAGTTTTTTATCGTTTTCTCACATCTCACGGACCAAACGAGTACTCGATTAATTGAGAAAATAATCGCCAGATTCTTATATGGACATCCTGGGGGCTGTGTGTTTCCAGGTCACATATTCAGGCTTGAAAATAGTGTTGTTGAGTCAAAGTTATGTTTAGTAGAGATATAAAGGAGCAATAATTGTGCAGAAGTCTTGTGACATGAATGAGTAAAATATAAGGAAGATGCTCCACAGGTGATACAGAAAACATGTGACATACATACTTCACAAGCTTGATAAGCTCAGCATCCATCTCTAACATGTTTGGAAAATCCTAGTTGTTCTGAATGGAGAATGCTGTGTTTACAGTCATATGAATAGATAATAAATCCAGAATCAGTCTTGATGTCAGACTACACGTTGCCAAGAAGGTATTTCTTATGCTATAGTAGTTGATTTCATATTTTATATATATTTCTTTCATATCTTTAAGTGTTTTTCTCTGACTTTATAGAGCTGCTGTAAAACAATGTTGATATTTGGGAAAAACCCAGTGTTTGCAGATCTAATAGTGAGATTTTTCCTCTGTTATTGGAGAGCCTTTGTCTGTCGCTGAACAATCACTAATTATCACAGTAAGTAATCGGTTCATCTTTGCAGTTGGCAGCACAAAAAACCCAAGTAAACAAGGACAACATAGACACGCACAATTTAAACTATTACAATCACATTTGAAGTTTAAAGGAACGCTCAGTGAACGGTCAATAAAAACAATGCAAATGGATGGCACATGGGAGCAAAGGAACATTTGTATTTGAAGTTGGATTTTCCACGGTTCACTTCTGTGGTTCTGCAGTGAGTGTGGACACAGACAGATGGCGCTACATCACTGAAACTCGCTGTTGTCCTGGAGGAGGAGGAGGAGGAGGAGTGAGATGAAAGCAAAGAGGGACAAGGGTGAGAGGTCAGAGAGAGAGAGCGAGAGAGAGAGAGAGAGAGGGCGAGGGAGTGGAGAGGCATAGAGAAAAGAGAGGTAAAACTGAGGGAGAAACTGAGGGAGAGAGAAAGTTAAGAAAAGAGAGTGAGAAGATAAATGAAGAAATGGCAGCTACAGGCGACATTTGGAACACTGGTGTGAATTCTCGCTCTCCTGTGAAGACTCTTTTTGTTTTGGCCGCTTTCACCAAATTAATTTCAGAAGGCACAACCATCTTTCTTCCACCCCTCCTTTATCTCTCTATTAACCCCCCCCCCCCCCCTCTCTCTCTGTCTCCCCCTCAATCTGACCACTACCCCTCTCTCCCTGGTTCCAGGCCATTTGCTTCCTCTCCAGTAGGGCTGTACCATTAGTGACCAGCAGGGGAATTGTTGTTCTCTGCTGGGTGCAGGTGTGCTGATGCTCTCTCTCTCTCTCTCTCTCTGTCTGTCTGTCTCTCTGTCTGTCTCTCTCAGCACAGTCACACTCTGCTCACACAAACACAAACACACACACAGACACACACAGACAGATGCTGTTATTTGTTATGCTCACTGCGGGAGTAATAAAGGATAATTTGGGTTTGTGAGAATTTGGATCTTAATTTTCTCGCGTTTGCTGTCAGCAATAATCAGGAAACATAAGCGCTGAGATGTGGGAATAGAAACGTCCTCCCTGTCTGATACAACATCAGTGTGGAGCTGCAGAACAAACTCCCCGTGTGGAACTTTCACATTCGTCAAACAAATTTACAGACGTCACCTGCAGCCACTTTACTGTGGATTACGCTCTAAGTGGGAACTTTAAATTACTTACAAACTTTTTTTAACTTTAAATTAGAAATTGAGTCAATTAACTCACAATTAACCACCAGGGGGCAACTCCACTGGACGTAGAAGGACGTGTTTTTCAAAGCTTGGTTGAAACACTTTCAAGAATTGTTGAAGTTTGATTGTGTGAACGATTATATTCGACAAATGAAATGATGAGTCATCAGTTGAAAATGACTCAGCAACTTTGATCCTTGATTTATTATTATTATTGTTATTTTGAAATGGCATGGCAGAACAATGAACACAATGTTCCATGACTTCTGTGAGAGTACACTGAATGTTTAATGGTTTAAACCCAGGGGCCTCAAACTCAAAATGTCCTGAGAACCAGTGAACTTCTAGTCTGGTCATTACAGGATTCAAACAAACTCTTTAGTGATTAGAAATGAAAGATTAAATCTTGATAATCCATCATGGTGTTGCCATTAAGATATTAGGGATGATACTGCACACCGTTTGCTGTTTGATGTAAAAACACATTTATGATGTCAAATGAATCTGTAAATAACAAGAACACACAGTTGCATGTGCGAGTCGGAGACCCTGGGTTTACACGCAACAGACACAATAGATGTTTTAAAACATGACTTCCACACATTTGTGTGTGTGTGTGTGTGTGTTACGTCCGTGGCCTAGAGAAACCAGGGGTAACGTGTGTGTGTGTGTGTGTGTGTCTTCCATCTCCTCTTTCCAGAGAAAGCCAATAAATCAAAAGCCTGTTCAACCAAGTGTAGCAGTTTTATTAATTTTCAGAGAGGAACAATGCCAAAATAACAAACCAAAACGTCCCTCTTTTTAAACCTAATCTTACCTACAAAAAGAAAACAGAAAATAAACAACAAAACCAGAACTTAGAACAGGAGAAAAGAAAGCTGCCACTTTTTAATTTAACTTAAAAATGTACCATTTTGTATCATTTATCTTAAATAAACAAAAACTCTCTCAAAAGCAAAGAATCTACTGAGTGAACTTAAACACCTTACCCATACAGCAACTTCATTATCCATTGTTTCAATGACGCAGACACAGGGTTTGTTGAGGAAGATGAGGAGGAGGAACCAGAGTGCAGGTCAGGGAGGGTTGTGACATGTGTTCACCACAGCAGGATCCAGGCGAGAGCAACACTCACCCGTTCACTCGCTGTCCATTCTCCGGAGTCATGTGTTCACAAGCGCACGTCACACAGCAGCTTTAAAGGTGTTTTCTTGGCCTCTGACGCAGATAATGTTGTGAAATTTGATGACGGAGAGAAATCAGAAAGGAAAACAATCCTGAAATAAACTGAAATGATGCTTTAGGAACATTTTGTATGCAGATTTGAACAGATTGTAGATTTCAGGCTTAAAAAGCATCAAAACTCTAAACTCTCTCACACACACACACACACACACACAGTAACACTCTTGCCAGCAAAGTGTGACTCAACAGAATTCTCTTCCTCTCCATTGTTTCTCCTCTCTCTTCCCTTCATTCCCCATGACTGCATACACACACACACACACACACACACATGCCTCCAGCTCTCCGTCAGCCTCTCCCAGCCTCCGCGGGCACCGCGCCCGCAGAGAAGCAGCAGGAGCTGGGCAAAGGAGCAGCTCGAGCTCCCCCAGACAGACTCCTGCAGCCACACATCGAGAGAGAGCTGAGGAGAAAAGGCCGACGGGAAAGAGGGGGAAGGTTAGAAGAGGAGAGGAGAGGGAGGAGGAGAAGATGTGAGGAGATGAAGCGATAAGAGGATGCTCGAGCAAAGGGAGAAATGAAGCCAAGGAGAGGATAAGAGAGGAGGGAGACAAAAGGAGATTATAGAGAACTAGATCAATAGATGGAGAGATACAGAGAGAGAGAAGAAAGACACAAGGAAGGGGAAAAAAAAGAGGGGAAAGTGTGAGGCCAAAGGAGAAAAAGAGAGAGCTGGGCAGATAGCCAGCTCTCCCAGGAGAGAGAGAGAGGTCAGAGCAACGGACACGTCTCTGGAGAGACTGTGTGTGTGTGTGTGTGTGTGTGTGTAAGACAGCAAGGGCCGGGCGGGAGGAGGAAGAGGAGGAGGAGGAGGAGAGAAGAATGCAGAGGAGAAGGAAGAGGAGAGCAGTGGAGCGCAGAGAGTAAGAGGAGGGCTTGTAGAAGATACGCACTGAATGTCTGAAATGTGACCTTGGTGATCTATATCTGTGTGTGTGTGTGTGTGTGTGTGTGTTCATACGTTTAAAGGCTGCCATTCTCCCGTCAACAAACTCATGTGAGATTTCAGCGTGATTTCATGTCACTAAATCTACAATCTGTTCACTCTCTGAGAGTCGATAGTGTAAGAGGAAGAAGGAGCGCCGTTATTTCCTACAACCACCAAACATCGTTGTTATTAAAGCAGAAAGACAGAAAGTATGTTTTCAACTTGCTTTAAATGCACCATGCACCTGTGGTCATGTGCTGTGGGAATAACACACACCTCCTTATATGGACATCCTGGCTCACATATTCAGGCTTTAAAAAAATGTGTTGTTGAGTCAAAGTTCTGATTCATTTTATATGACATGTTTAGCAGTGATATAAAGTGACATCTGGGATGTCATTGAATATTTGAATATGTCGTTCACGTGCTGATCATGTGCCTCGACAACCACACTTTTTAAGAAGCAAAAATCATATTGATTTAAAATCATTCAAAAATATTGTCTGTTATTGTTTGAAAATACACTTGTTTTTTTGTTTTATGGGCGGGCCTTAGGAAGCTGCCTGCTGATTGGCTACTGAGTTTTGGAGCGACAGCTCAATGTCGTCACAGGCTTGGAGTCACTGTCTGTCTGCGTGTCTGACAAAACAATTGCGAGTATCTAATGTTTATAATCTGACAAACGTTAGATATTTACAGTTATTCTGTCAGATGTTGACGGGGAAAACTTGGGGAACTTTGTGTCTTTAGAGTTCACCTTTTTACTTTCTTTAGGTCTTTTTCAACCTGCATCTATATGAACACCTATATCCACACCAATATTACATGACACGGAGCGTGTGTGTGTGTGTGTGTGTGTGTGTGTGTGTGTTTGCTGAGGTTCACAAAGTTAAAAGACCACAGTAATGTTTTCACACTTGAATGTTAAAGGGGTTTGGAAACGACAGTGTGGACAGCAGACGTGACCACAGCAGAAGTTAAATGGAGGGATATACAGTCGATAACCTGTATCTCTCATAAATATGAAGATATGAACCCATTTTTTTGTTAAATATCATTTGTTGACTGTAAGAAAACCAGAATATCACCAGGTCCGTTCTGCACAAAGAGCACAAAGAGCAACATTCAAGAGAAGGTTCACCCAGAAAGTATCTGTTTCACCGTTTGTACAACACTGAGGGCATTGTGGGTTATACTGGTGTGTGTGTGTGTGTGTGTGTGTGTGTGTGCGTGTGTGTGTGCGTGTGCGTGTGTGCAAGGGCAGCACAGGTCATAGAACTCTGCGTGTGTGTCAATAACGGTATCTGGAGGCCACAGGATTACGTGACCTTGCATGCCACATGTGCTGTCTTTCACTCACACACGCACACATGCACAAACCTACACACACACACGCACGCACACGAGCCCCCATGAAATCTTCTGTCTCCTCTGGTCGTTAGCGGGCTCTGTAATTGGAGGAAGATGATGTTAATCTGCAAAAAGAGCGTGAAACATGAAAGTGGCAAAAATCGGGACAAAGTAACCGTCTCTTTCACTTTGCAGTCACTGTCGTACTAATTCGTCTAATCTGCTCTGATGTCGGGGGAATTAGAATTTGTGGGATTATGTGAAAAGTTCCCCCAAATAATTGAATTATCCCAGGATTGTTTTATTTCCAATAGAGGAAGTTTGACGTCAGGATTATCCACAGATGTCACAGAGCGGATGTTTGGACGCAGGACACTGACGTCCTGTGACACATGTGCTGCTGAGAGTCAGCTGCACTCGATACATGTGAACATTGAAGTTTAGTCAAAAAAGAGAGCGTGGCTTTGGTGAAATGGTTTCTTCTAAAGTCTCAGTGAGTTGAGAAGTGAACTCAGTCTGTCTGTGACTGTGTTGAGACGCTCTTCGTCTGTGTCAAGTAAAAGTCATTTACAAGACCTTCACTGTGTTATATCCCTCTTTTTTAATGACCTCCTTTGAACTTTTATGTTATGTCATGAGTTTAATGTCTTAAATTGTCTCCTGTCTGTAACTATTTATACTATTTGTGCTGCTAAACTTGACCAGGACTCCATGGAAGACCAGATCTTGTATCTCAATGGGAGATTAAATATAAAGGGGTGTGTGTGTGTGTCTGTGACCTCTTCAGGACCTTTTCTGGCATAAACCCTGACCTTGTGAGGACCAGTAGTCCTTATGGAGATCAAAACCTGGTCCTAATGAGGCAGAACTGGCTAAGATTAAAGCTAAGATGTAAAATGGTGGTCATGTTAAGGTAAGGGTTAGACGTTAACTGGTTAAGGTTAGCGATAAGGCTTTGTTTAAGGGAATGGGAGTCAGTGCAGTGTCCTAAGAAGTGTGTGTGTGTGTGTGTGTTATAAGGACGTGTCAGTTATCATTTCCTCTATCTCTCTTTTGCTTATCAGTCTCTCTCTCTCTCTCTCTCTCTCTCAATCAATCCTGAGTGACCAGAAAGTGAAGAAAGTGTGTTTTGGGGTTTGAATGGATGTTTGTGTACGTTAACTCTTATCAGAACAATTTATTCACTTGTACTTCACTGTGTGTGAGTGTGTGTGTGTGTGTGTGTTTGTATGTGTGATATCTCTGAGCGTGAGTTCTCTGTGAGTCTGTGTGTGTGTGTGTGTGTGTGTGTGTGTGTGTGTGTGTGTGTGTGAGTCCCAGTGAGATCCAGCGAGCATGACGGAGAATGACAGGTTGATTTATGGCGAGGCTATAAGTAGAATGACTAGTGCTGGAGAGAGAGAGAGAGAGAGAGGGAGGGAGGGAGACGCAGCAGAGAGGGGAGAGAAAGAGCGAGAGAAAGAGTGGCTGGGAAAAAAATAGGTAGTGGAGAAAGAAAGGGAGAGATTAGGGTGATGAGAGAAAAGCTGATGCTGAGAAAACAAGGGAATGACAGAGCTAAGTGAAGAGAAGAAAAGAATGAAACAGGTCAGACTGGGATTGATTGAATCTCAGGGATTGGGATTATGTTGCATGTTTACATCATGCTAAGAAAGACGGAAAGAGAAGATGTTCCTGCTGTGAGGACCAGAGGAAGTTTAGGGCCTGTTTGTGAGTTTCAAAATGGAATAAAACAGGACAATTACCCTCACAACTGCCAATAATAACAACAACAATAATAATAATAATACTTGAAGTAAACAAAATAACAAATACATTAATAGAAGTTATAGCTGAAAACTTGCATTAAGAGGTCAATCTTAAAAAGTTAAATATTCATCATCTCAGCTGATGCTTTTGTGCAGAACTGTGAAATGCATGATGGGAAACCCTTGTGTCTCTGTGTGTGTGTGTTTGTGTGTGTGTTTAACCTGACAATGAAGCACGATTAATTAAATGAATTAACCGTGCTTTATTTTGAAATATTAAAAATAGGAGAATTGTTGTGTGTTTGTTGGTTTGCGTACACGCATGCGCACAAACCTGCCAGAACAATTGGTCCCATGACAACCTGGCAACCACGAGAAACACAGTGTGTGTGTGTGTGTTTACGACACCAGTGAAAGCGGCTATTTCCCACTCTTTTCTTCGCGTCTTTCCTCTCTTTCTTGTCTCATCATTTCTCTTTTGCATAGTAAAATGTTTAAAAATAAAAAATCTCTGCCCTCAGGTAAGAAAAAAAAATGTAAAAGAAATCAAGAAAAAGCAATAACAAGTGTTTTCATTAGTGTGAGAGGGAGTGAAGGAGGAGGAGGAAGGAGTGAGATATGAGTGAGAGAGGTAGATAAAGACAGAGAGAGAGAGAGGCTTTGATCTCTCTCCTGGGGAGCTGGTCCTGGCATGCAGCCAAACACACACACACACACACACACACACAGACGCACACACACAGAGAGAGAGAGAGAGAGGCCTGCTCCAGGGCTTTGTTGATTATTTCTGCTGGGAGGATCAAAGACGTCAAATAAACCCTCCCGTCCACCGTCCGTCTCTCGGCTATCTGTCCGTGCAGCAGTCCATCTGTCCGGCCTCCTTTTGTCGTGTGTCCATTCTCACACACACACAGAGTCACTGTGACCAGCTCCCACAGAAGATGATAGAGTGTGAGGAGTAAAGTCCAGGCCGTCTCTGCCGTGTCAGCTCCCCCAGCTGTCAGGATGGCCGAGCGGTCTAAGGCGCCAGACTCAAGAGTTGACTCTTCCTGAGCAAAAGGGACTTCTGGTCTCCACATGGAGGCGTGGGTTCAAATCCCACTTCTGACAGAGATTTTTTTTTCTCTTTTTTTTTGAAAACAAACGTCTGCATGTTTGCGGTTACACCAGCGTTTATGTGCAAAAATAGAGGCTTACAGACGTTTACCTGCTGTGCAGGTCTCATATGTCTCATATTCCCACTCATATGTGAGACAACTGACATTCTGTCAAACAAGAGACAAATTGACTGAGACAATTAACTTAAGGGTTTACTAACTTAAGGGTTTACTAGAGTTCTAATTATCAAGTCAGAGGTAAACTCATTTTCCCATAGACACCCATTTAAACAGCCAGTGGAGTCGCCCCCTGGTGGCTCACTGCTTTTCCCATCCTACATCCTGGGTTTCACTTTTTAAACCAGAAAACTCTTTTTAATTTTTTTAATCTTTTAATTATCTCTAACTGGATGAAAGGCGGAGTCACAGGTCACATGGCCAACATCCAGAGACGAACAAGCATTCACACCTTCGGTCAGTTTCGAGTGGTTCATTTCCCTAATCCCCCAATCTGCATGTCTTTGGTTTGTTCTCTCCAGACTACCTGGAGAGAACCCCCCCCACACACACACACAGGGATTGTTGGTCCAAACGGGTTTTGGAAGCAGTTACCAACAATTCTATCCATCACTGGTGATGAAGCAGCAGTAAGAGACAGTAGTGACAGTCGTGTCAACACACAATCATCACATATGTGTGACACAAGTGAAAATACAGCAGTGTCTTCTTGTAATGAACAGACACAACATGAAAGGCTGGACATCTTTGCTGTTTGTGTTCTGTGCCGCCTTCTTCTTCTTCTTCTTCTTCTTCTTCGTCTTTACAGAAATGGACATGACCTTACACTACTGTATTTACACACATAAATAGAGCGTAAATAGAGTGTAATGTCAGAAACATGGCGAGCTGGACTGTGACAAAATGAACACAAACTGAAATCCAACATTTGAAGTACAAGCATCCAGTGACAGGAGGGTTTTTCTCCCGGTCCACGTCCTGAAAAGCCTTTGCTACGCTGACTCATCTGTGTTTAAGTCACTGTGGCTCCGCTGAGCTTCTAATACATGTAGAATAGAAAAGTGTGTCACGTTTTAGTGATAACATTTCACTTAATAATACAAAGCATCTCTGTGTGTGTGTGTGTGTGTGTGTGTGAATGATGTCGACAGCTGCCCTTAACAAGGTCACGGCCCTGTGTGTGTGTGTGTGTGTGTGTGAGAGACAGTATGGAGACACAGTAACATCATCAGCTGTTGCTTGAGTGGTAAAAAAAGACATTATCACTCACTTAGTATCTTTCTTTCTTTAGAAAGGGAGAAGAAAGGACCTTTAAAAGACAAAAGACTCCTCCTCCCCCTTCTCCCCTTTTCCTTGTGTGACTACAGTGATCAGTGAAGTCCGTGGCTGAGTCAGCTGCTTATGAATTCTCTCCGTTTCTCAAGCCGCGGAGCCTGAAGGTCTAACCTCCAGTTGAACTCCCAGAGTTTGGTGCATGTGTGCACCTTTGGCCTTTGGCGCATACCTGAAGTTACAGCTCAACTCCCACTCACGCTATCCATCCATCTATCTCTCTATCTATCTATCTATCTATCTATCTCTCTATCTATCTATCTATCTATCTCTCTATCTATCTAATCAATGTATTTATTTATCTATTATTTTATTTATCTATTTTGCCTCACTCTCTCTGCCTCTCAGGCTTCTGTGGCTAAGGCCGGATATAAGGGTCATTAAAGAAGCTCTGTGTGTGTGTGTGTGTGTGTGTGTGTGTGAGTGAAAATGAGGGCATTGGCCCTTCCTCCACTGTCTAAAAAGGAAATACCAAATTACTGAGGGCCCCTCTCTCTCTCTCTCTCCCTCCCTCCCTCTCTGACACTACAATATAAATAAATGAACATAAGACAAACTTGTTTATGTGAAGATCGTAGGTTTTTGCAAAGGTACAGAAATGTAATGACTGAAATCAGGTGATTGTGAGATTAAATCCTGAATCTCTTTGCATCATACGCTGCACTTGCTCCTTCAGCGTGACCGTACCTTACGCGGTAACTGTACTTGAAACCATTAGTGATTTTGTTCCCACAACAGCCTCAGTGAAAGATTTATAGAAGCCCTGAGTATATGACTGGCTGCTGTACGTATGTTATGTCTGCAGAGGAAAAATGGTTTTGCACACTCTTAATATAATAATCCTGCTGGACTAAATGTCAATACATTTAGATTTCACTGATACAACAAAGAGAGAAAATGTTTAAAAAGCAAGAGGGACTGATAGAAAACAGGTAAAGGCAGTAAGCAGAGCTCTGTGTGTGTGTGTGTGTGTGTGTGTGTGTGTGTGTGTGTGTGTGTGTGTGTGTGTGTGTGTGTGTGTGTGCTGGAGGTGGGCCAAGGAGCCATGCTAGCCAGCCAGGCTGAGCTTGAAGTCCCCTGCTGGGGATGGGGGGTTCAGGCGAGCCCCCTGCCGCCACTGGCCTACTGGAGCATGCTGGGAAAGAGTGAGGGAGGAGGGAGAGGGCAAAAGGAGGAGTCAGAACGACTGATAGCTCCAGGCAGGAGAGGAGGAGGAGGAGGAGATGATGATGATGATGCACTGGGAGAGGTAGAGAAGGTAAACCCAGAGCTGGAATGTTGTAGGAATGCAGGGAATGGATGAGTTTTCCAAGACCTGAGGCGCTACGCTCCCCCTCCTCCTCCTCCTCCTCCTCCCGTCACTTTCACTCCTCCTCTGTAAATGCTCACAGTTCCAGATGTGTGAAGGGAACTTTTTCCCAACCGAGGCTCAGTGACACATATGAACGTAACCATCGTTCTATTCTAAGAAACAAATGAGTTGAAAGCAGTGGCACTCATTTATATTTCTAACATTATAATGTGTCATTTAACATTTGCAGGTTTGCAGACTGCATAACATGATAGAAGATTTGGTGTGTGTGTGTGTGTGTGTGTGTGCTCCACACATTCCTGTGTTATTATCTTCAACCTCAGATCACTACATAATTTACAATGGTTGCTTCTACCCACTCACCTTGTTTGCTCTCTCTCTCTCTCTCTCTCTCTCACTTTATTCTCTCCTCCTTCGCTCGACTCGCAGTTCAAGGCCTGTGTGATTGTGTGATTGACAACAGCTCATGAGACACAACATGTCCAAAGCAGCGGTTCCATAGATTGTGCAGCACGAAAAACAAGGTGGTGAGAGTGTGCTGTGAGGAGCGAGTCTCTGTAAAACCTGAACAAACTTTGCATGACACGCTTTTCACTTTGTTGCAAAAACAAACCTGCCAAAAATCATAAAGAAAGACAAGCACACAAGGTGACATACACACCAAATAACAAAAATATAGAAAGTCAGAAGACCAACAATAGCGTGCCAAAACAAATAAAAGATTACAGGCAAGGAAACTGTCAGATGATAAAGTTTTGAACTCCAGAGGAAAAAAATCAAAGTATCCTGACGGCTGTTTGTTGTGTACCTGGATCCAGCTCTGCACGTAGGATGTCGGTAATTACTGCGGCACTAGCTCGCTTTATATGAAAGAGGAGAACATTAAACACTTTTGTAAATTAATATCATGAGACAAGACGATATAAATATATCTAATGTATTCATGTTTATCTATATTTGAAGCAAGTGAGTCAGTACGTTGCACACTAGTCTGACTAAGACAATTTATTGTCTGACTCCGCCTACATAGGTGGCGCTGTGACTCTCTATAAGTGAGTGTGTATTGAATCAGTTTCCTGTTGACCTTGACGACAGTAAACTGGCTGAATGAATGAATGAATGAATGAATGAAAAGAGCTGGATTAAACACCAGCAGAGCTAGTGATGTAAAACACTGTGTCATCTGCATAAAAGCGGACATTAAATAATTGTCCAGTTAATAAAGCAGACCATATACATACACTAATAGTTCTAATATGTAACTGGAGGTTGTTAATGTTTTTCTGAACATTTTGTCTCTCTCTTCATGTCGTCATCTCTGCATTTCTTTCCTCTCCGACTCTTTTGTGTTCACTTATTGGCATCACTGTGGAGCAAACTGTGGGGAATCTCCGTTTTCTTCCTCTACCTCGCTCTCGGGGGGGGATCGCTGAGACGTTCTCCTATTTGTCCTGTTTTATCTGTGTGCATGGCCACTTGTGTGTCATATGAAGGTTTGTGCATGTGTGAAACGCAGGGAAAAACAAACCCCCCCCCCCCCCCCCCCCCCCCCCACCTCCAATAATCACCCTCTTTCTCATCCTGACAAGAATCCTTTTAGGAGGAAGAGGAATGCAGGGATGGAGGGAGGAACGTGGACGATGCAGCTGTGGGAGATGGAGCCGAAAGAAAAGAGAGAGAGAGAGAGAGGGGAATGAGATAAAAGCAGCAGGAGGGAAATATATCGTAAGGAGAGATTGCAGGAAAGGAAGCGGCAGTAGTTCCTCTGTGCTGCAGCTTATTACGATCCCTTGTTAGGTTTTATTGGGAGATGGACTGTTGCAGGGAATGGTTTTTGTTTGTCAACAAAACAGGGATAGTTCACGTTGGATAACTCTCAGTGCATTCCCTCACTTTACGGTCGCAGCTCCATTCAGTTGGACTACTGTCCTTGTCCTAGTGTACATAGTGGACAATCAATGTATTGAATGACGTGTGTCCACCTCCTATGGGTCATAGCCCCACTTAGCGTAAAGCCACAGACGACGGCTTTAGCGTGTGGCTAGTTGCTAGCGTGTTCGGCGCTATTCCGTGTTTTTCTGCCGTCCAGTTATTTAGATTTTGTGGCTGTAGAATTGTCAAAAAAATTTCAATGAGTAAAACTGCGCCTTTTTCTAAGATAACTTTCACTTTTAATATCTGACAGTTATTAAATTATAAATTCAGAAATAGAGTTTTGCACACATACACTTATCATTACGTCGGACGCTCGTTCTGAGGGGCTACCGTAATGATAAGTGTATGTGTGCAAAACTCTATTTCTTTGCTTTCTAGTATCCATCCATCCATCTTTCACCGTGCGGTGGGTGCTGTGCCAGAGTCAGGGTCGTTTTCTAACATCATGTAAACGAAGAGACATTTTTCCAGTTTGAAATCACTTCAATGCAGCTCTGTTTCCATTAAAATCCTGCCAATTATCACTCATTTCACAACCTTAATCGTCTTTTTTTTTCCTGTTCCACCCAAAGTGCTCTTGTCCAAAGCCGAATGAAGTGTTTGGCCTTGCTTTATTGTTTTATTATAACCATTTAAATGAAAGTGTGGTGTACCTGTGAACCATGCTGGGTGGTATCTGAGGGAGATGCTCCTGCAGTACGAGTCGTATCAAAGGCTCACCGACCTTTGTAGTGGAGGAAGGGGAGCGCCGAGACAAGGGGGAGGTGACATGTGTCATGTGTCACATTTACACATGTACGGGAGGAGAGGAGGAGCGGAGGAGCGGCGAGGGGGGAGGGGGGAGGTCAGGGAGGGAGACAAGTGCTATATGTGGTGACAGGACAGCATTACCACCACAATCAATCGGCCTGTCTATGCTGTGGTCATGTGTGACGGCGCAGGGACGCAGCGTTTGAGCTTTAATTAAAGTCCTGTGACAGCGCCGTAGTAACACACTGTTGGATTATCAGTAAACGTATTTAACATAATGTCCTTTTTCACTGCGCAACGTTTTGCTCTGTTTTCTTTAACCCTTTAACACAATAATAGCAGTTTATTATACATGTTTACACTTATAGCTTATAGGAAATCAAACTTGCAAACAAAGTTCCTGAAGTTTTACAGAGGTTTTTGGGAAAGTTTCTGTCATAGGTAAAAAATCAAATAAACCATAGTCTGCCTTAGTGTTGGTCCTGTTGTGATTGAACCATTGTCTGCGCTGACACCTGTCTGACTTTAGCCCTTTGACAAAGTAAAGTTAGTGTTGCCGCACCTGCACCTGCTTGCTCACTCGTTTGCTTTCTGGCAGATCTGTTTTCATTTGTTCCGACCCACCTCTTCGGCAGCTCACCTTTCTTTCGCTCATCCATCTCTCAGTTTCTGGGGGAAAGAAAGAGGCTGAAAGTCGGGAAGAAAATCTTTGTGACATTAGTTTGTCTCATTGTCGTTCAGATGAATTTTAGATGCAAACTCCTTAATTCTGTTGTCATTAGAGCAACAACATCGACGCCACAGCAATACATTTACGAAAAGAGATGTAAAGAAGAAGCACTGGAGTCTTTTGACCCAGGAGTGAACGCAGATTAAACTCATTCCAACTGGTGAAAACCTCGTTTAAACCCGGGATTAAACTGTTGTTTTTTGACCAGTGGAAACAGGGTGTATGTCACCCTTCAACAAAAATACACACTCACACTCACAAATATGAAGGCATGCTGACGCTCAAACTAAGTGCACTCTCACACACCCTATTCCCTTACTGCCCCACTCTTACCACCCACATAGAAATGAGGACACACACGCACGCTCACACACACACACACACACGCACACACACACAAAGAAAGAGTGAGTACTTTCAGCACTTTCCTCTTTACCATACTCAGCAAGATCGGATGTCAACGCAACTGACACAACACACACACACAAGGCCTGTATTTTTCTTTTCACCACGCTCTGTTTCCTCCTCCCTCTTATAGAGTATATGCATTTTTAAAAACCCTCGCCCCCTCCCTCCCTCCCTCCCAACCACCCCCCCCCCCCCCCCCCCTCACACACACACACACACACACAGAGAGAAAGAATGGCAGGGTAATGCACAAGAGTGAAAGGGAAAAGATGAACACACAGATGTGTTTGTGGGAGCCGGTGAGAGGAGATGGAGCGTATTCAGGACACGTTTTTACAAAAGAAACAAATAGAGATGATTGGAGATATTCACATTTACTTATTAATTAAACATCAATATTGAATATTAGACAGCGACGAGACAAGGGCGCACAGGCGCAGACATGGTCATCTAACCTTCGTAACCCTCCTAACCCTACACATGTAAGCAAAGTGTATCTACTCAGCCATGCATGTCATATTTAAATAGCTCTGTTTTACACACACACACACGCGCGCACACGGGGTGAGTGAAACATGAATAAATGATTTTCATGCGCTGACAAAATCACCATGAGCCAAGACCCTCCCTCTCTCCCTCTCTCTCTCACTCTCACTCTCTCACACACACACACACACAGCACTTAACATACAGTGTACGTACACACACACACACACACATGCTTGTACAATTGAATTGAATTACATGCATGTTTTCATGCAAGTAGCGTGCAATGACACGGACATAGACATGCATGCAGAAACACGGCCCGGCTTTTACTGACATGAGAGATGTTTTTCGACAACACACACACACACACACACACACACATCACAACAGATTGTCAGGAGACTATAGAAGCAGAAACCTTTTTACCAGTTATTCACGTAATTAAATGAGTCATAAAGAGAAGATTTTGCATCAACGCTGGTTTTATTTATATCTTTTTTAGACATGCATACACACACACACACATTCTACAGTCATACACACACAACCTTTATATATACACTCAGGAAGGCAGTCACTGAGGGGTGACCCTCATCCACACGTGAAAAACACACGAGGAAAAGCAATAACAACAGACAAAGACTTTAATAAAGAGATTTTTAAAGAAATATTTAACAATTTCCCGAGTTCTAAACGACCAGAATTTAAAATATGACATTAAAACCTCCTAGATGTACAATGTAACACAGAATACCGTCATAAAACCGTCACAAATTCTTCAAATTTAAGGCTGTACAGTACTTTGATTTTGATAAACATTTGTTGTACTGTCAATTAAGTTTTTTTTAAGCTTTTAAGCCAGAAAGAGAACAAAAACATGGAACTCCACTGACCATTGAATTGTTGCTCAAACCACAGAATACATTGTTATTTTTGGCTGAACAATCCCAGACTCCTAAAACACAAAGATAAACTCCACTGTCTGAACCCATATTGTCCTTGTGTTTGTCCTTAGCATCACGTCGCTTTGCACATTTATTTATTTAAGCTCCTCCGTGCACCATCCCCGCTCTCGTGTTGCGCCGAAGCAGTGGCAGCTGAAGTGCCTTGCTCGAGGGCACGGCGGCAGTAGCTGGAGAGGGAAAGGAGAGTAAAGTTTCCCTTCGTTTGCCAGCAGCCGTCCGGTGAAATGGCACGAAATGGCACGACGTTCACCTTTAGGCGACCACTGCCCCTGACATATACTGTATATTCAAGCACAAGCAGCCTTCAGCCACACACACACACACACGCACACGCACAGGGTCGTGTGGCCACACACCATGTGTACGAGCCAGATTTGGCTCCGTCCTCATGTCTGCCATACGGTTGATTCCTCCCTGCTGCGCACACCCTGCAGGCCAAACACACCGCACTCTGCGTGTGTGTCTGTTTGTGTGTGTGTGAGAGGGGGAGAGAGAGAGAGAGAGAGAGAGAGAGAGAGAGAGAGAGAAAGGAAGGAGAAGGAAAATAGATCCTAACTAATCAGAAGACTTCATTTTACAGTTCTTTGTGAGGACAATTCAACAATACAACTACAGTGGATGGATGCATTGCATCATACAGGTGCATCATTTTGTATTTCCTTATTGCCGTGTGATTTTATAGGACATTTGAATTGATTTGAATTATTTCTGATTGTGGGGAAACTGTGTGAACACTATGAGAGAAATTCGAACAAATGTTACGTTAAACATGTTTTATACTGTTCAAATTACAAATTTAACACGGAAAATCTGGTGTTCGTGTACCACGTGTAAGTTTTTCCTTCATTTTAAATTGTTAACACACTATTTTAACATGCATTAATTGTAAATAACTGCCGGATAATGAACGTTATTCAGTTAAATGGGCAAAATCACTTACTCACAGCACATTTTATGGCTCTTTGTATGGTTAATATAAGCAAAAAGGTGTTAAAGGGTTAACTTATATTGCCAATTTGGATAAAAGAGTAAAATGATTGAGGAGATTCAAAGTGCAATTGTATGTCTCTATAATAAGACACGGGCGGACTGAACGTGCTGTGTGTGTGTGTGTGTGTGTGTGTGTGTGTGTGTGAACACATCTGCGTAGGCAGACACAAAATGCAGTATCAACAGAAACCACGTGTATTTTTCAAAATGTACAATGCGTGCGAATCTTTGCGTAGGCAAAAGAAAGACAGCGAGGCGCGCCGGGAAAAAGGCTCGAGAAAGCAAAATCAAGATGCTAAGATACACAAATGTGGAAGAGAGAGTGAGAGAAAGGGGGGAGGAGGAGGAGGACGAGGAGGAGGAGGAGAGGAGGAGGGTGGGAGTGGATAGACAGCAGTCTCTGTGAACCTGCATAGACAAGCTCAGTCAGGCTGCTTTGGTGAGAGAGAGAGAGGAAAAGCGAGGATGTTTTGACAGCTCGGAGCCATCACAGCAGTGGAAGGCAGGCTCTATGTGTGTGTGTGTGTGTGTGGGTGCAGGTATTTGTGTGTCTATGTGCACGTACTGTATTTGTGTGTGTGTGTGTGTGTGTTTGTGTGCGTGTGCACACAAAAGACGAAAGGAAGAGACAGACAGTGACGTTTCTTCTGAATCAGAGACAGAGGAGGAAAAAAGGAAGAGTAGCACAGAGCTCCGGTGAAGGACTTTTATACATATATATATATATATATATATATATATATATATATATATATATATATATATATATATATATACAAGAGAGACAGTATCTGTGTGTGTGGTGGTGTGTAGAATTGTGGGTATACATATTGATATGTGTCAGGGGCGCCTGCCACAGGTCCCATCATGCATCACTCTGGTTCATGACAAGTAAAAACCTCCTCATTAATGAGCCGTTGATGAGCGAGACAGTGTGTGTGTGTGTGTGTGTGTGTGTGTGTCCAGACTGTCTCACATGCTGTCTTCACAAACAAAGCCAGAACAAGCATATACTGTATATAATCTCCATCAGCTCGGCACAGTCGCTCAGAGAAGTGTCCTGAACTAACAGCAGCTCAGGAGCAGTCGCAGGCGAGAGCTGAGGTGTCTTGCTCAAAGGCACCTTGACACGACTGTATAAGTAGTTGTCTTCGTTGCATTCGAACAAAGACAGTCTACACTTTCCCAGTCAGTCTTAAGTGCAGCACTACTGACCCTACAGTCACAAACCTGCTTCTTTAATTGTTATTTACAGACTACAGATACAGCGTGATCAGAACATCATACAATTTCAAAATGCTTGGGGAGTCGTCCTTCAACTTGAAGGTTGTGGGTTCGTCTCCCAGCTACATGCCGACGTATCCTTAGGTAAGACACTCAACCCCACGTTGTGTATGAGCGACGACTGTGCGTAGCGTGACGTTGTACCCGTGCGCCGACAATGACATCACACGTGACACACCAGACAACAACAGAGGACATCCAGAAGCTCTTGTTTTGTCTGTGTCAAGTTCTGTATGAGAATAGACTGCGGGCGTGGAAGAAAGCGTAAGTGTAAAATGCAGTTGTTTGTGACATTTTAGCTAAAAAAAAACCTTTTGGAAAATAGCTGTAGACTTATTTTATGATTAAACATGTGATTCAAGACTCAAAAAAAGAGACTTAAATGGTTATCCTCTGTGGCTTTGGGACACCGACCAGCTACATGCATTGTTAAATAAAATATTGATTTCATCAGCATATGTAGTTAACTGCTATTTCATTAAAAATCAAACCCTGATCTCTGTAGTGTTTCATAGATGCAGTTTACTGTGAAACATTGAACAGAGAAACACACAGGTACACATGAGCACACACTCGTAAATGTTTGCTGTTTGAATGAAAAGGGTGTGTGCTCTTGTATTTGTGGCTTTGTGAGGACCGAGAAAAAACCCACAATGAACCGTACAGAGTGAGGACATTTTGGCTGCTCTTTAAAGGGCTTTTCCAGGGTTAAGACCTGGTTTTACAGGGTAAGGCTAAGGGATTTAGTTAGGGAATGCATTATGGCGATGTGGGTCCTCACAAACATGTGTGTGTGTGTGTGTGTGTGTGTGCGTGTCATAGAGGATGATTGTCATTGTCAAGAGGCCAAATGATTGTATTTTAGAATAGTTTTGTGTGTGTAATTGTGTGTGAATGCTTGCATGTGTGTTAACAATGTACCGGCATGTCCTCCGTGTCAAAACCCAGCTAAATAAAGTGAACCATGCTACGTGTGTGTGTGTGTGTGTGTGTGTGTGTGTGTGTGTGTGTGTGTGTGTGAGTGTGTGTATGTACCTGTGTGTGTGTGTGTGCCAGGCCAGATCAATATGAACTAATCAATAGGAGAAGACAGCTAGAAGGACCTTGGGGACGGCAGATACACACCTAGTGTACACACACACACACACACACACACACAGAGCTCCTTCTTTGTATTCAACCCTGAGCTTCTTTCTTTATCTTCACCTCCTATGTCTCTTTCACCGAGCCTCTGCCCATTTCTCTGTCCGTCTCTTCTTAAAATCTCTCCTGCACAAACTCATCAATTATCAAATGCTTTGCTTTTACAGAGTCGAGGCTACAAACACTCACACACACCATATATCACTGCCTCATTTTCTGTTTTTCTTCCTCCGTCATTCCTTTCAAGTCACTGGTTTATTTTTGTTTTTTTGTTATTTAATATCGTATGAAGGCCGTTTGCGTCGACGTCTTCGCTGCGTTGAATCAGAGACGATGTAAAGACAGAAGTCGTCCACGTCTCTCGCAGCTCGGCATTAGAGCCACGCTGGGTTTGAGTCGCAAAACAAACCTGGTGCTGCAGGTTTTTTCAAGTCTGATCACATCTGTGGAAAAGATGAGGTGTGTGTGCCACTCACAGCCGGGCAGAGCCGACTGCTGGCACACACACACACACACACGCACACACACACACACACACACACACACACACACCTGCGTTCAGACTTCAGACATGTGACTGCACTCTCAAAATATTCATCTCAAATAAAAAAAAATAAAAAAAATGAAAGGAAACAAAGAAAGGATATAAATACTTTTCTTTTCATTCTTGTTTGGTTCATGTGTGAGTCAGCATAAGAGTAAACACACTGGCTATTCTCTATAACTCTATTTTTGTTTGTACTTATTTGTTTGAATGTTGGTGTTTAAATGTTACAGAAGAGTAAAAAATAAATAAAATAAAATAAAACAGCACAAATTCTGAGAAAAATGAGAATTCTGACGTGTTCTTTAATCGCAGAATTATGAGAAAAAGTCAGACTTCTTAGATTAAAGTCAGAATTCTGAGATTAAAGAAAATGTCAGAATTCTTAGATTATAGTCAGAATTCTGAGATGAAAGAAAAAGCCAGAATTCTGAGTTTAAAGAAAAAGTCAGAATTCTGTGAAAAAGTCAGAATTCTGTGAAAAAGTCAGACTTCTTAGATTAATGTCAGAATTCTGAGAAAACAGAATTCTGAGTTTAAAAAAAAGTTGGAATTCTGAGATTAAAGTCAAATGATCTCAGACAATTTTTTTTACATGTGGCTCTAATATTAAAATATAATATTGTTCAACATATTTCAGTGCTGTATGCAGTTTATAAATGCCAACATAAGTTAATGTCTAAATGAACATCAAAACACAGCAATAAAATGTTAAGAATACTTTTACACATCTTTTACACATATACATATAAACTCTTCTCCGTGTCGTACATGCCTCACATTTCTGTATCTTAATCCTCTGCCACAGATTCCGTGCAGAACCTCCACACGGAAAACAAGCCAAAAACTAATTGGTTCGTCTGTGTGTGTTTTATTACAAGTGTGATTCAAGTTTTTTTGTTGTTTTTTTTTCTCCCCCAAATCCTCCGTTGGCAGCCTGGTTATCAGCATGCACACCAGAGCTTTAGTGGACACTCTGGGGATGAGGCACTTTCAGCTCAATTCACTCCACATGCAAATTGAAAGTAATTCATTTAGCGGGAGATAAAAGTGCTATTCTGTCTCAATAATGCCTTTAGAGAGTGAATATTAAATAACATTTTAGAAGGGATTTTCCGATGGCTTCAATGTCCAAATTCAGCTCATTTCCTCGAGTATAACTGCTCATAATTTCGGCCCCATCTATATGCTCCTGTCATTCAATGTTCACACGTAATTATAATCAATGTCAAACTTGGTCAGTCTGGGTTTCAGGCTGAATAAATGTATAGTGTAAACATACACATCATAAACATCATCATTTTATATTTTATATTCTTAAAACGGTGTGTTTATGATATTATTGGATAGAGCAGCGGCAGCATTGTTGACACCCTGACCACACGTTGTAAATATGAGCGCCAGTGTCGGTAGATGTCACCGTTTATGACGTGGACGTAAAAGTGACATAACACCGAGACACCCTTTCCCTTTCACAACATAAAATATTAGAAGGACCACTGTGCCGCTAAAGGTCCCATGTCCAACCTTTAGGAGTTTATTGCTGCCCCATAAATATTTTTATTTAAGTGTAAAATCGCTTTTAAAAAAAGAAAACGTATTAGTGGTTTTGTGTAGCCTCGGAATAAAACTTTTATATGCACTTTAGGTAATAGTGTTGATTTACAGCAGCCAAGGCAAACCATGGTCAGAGTGTGTGTTTCCTGTTTTTATGCACAAATGAAAACAAACAACTTCCTGTCTGATCTGCAGAGGACACTGTAGTTCCCTGATGTCCTCTGTTATGGAATATGACCAGTAGCTGTCACTAATGCTAATTCGGTTGGATGGATTGATACTGGAGCGTAGAGAAATAGATGCCATACAAACACTGCTGCTTTTAACGTTAATAGCACTTTAAGTTTAGACTATTGTTTTCCCTGTAAACATGTTTGATTTGTGAGTGGTACTGGTTAGCACTGTTGCCTTCGACCCGGTCGGGACACGGGCCTTCCTACATGGAGTTTGCGTGGGGTTTTCCTCCAGGTTCTCCTGTTTCCTCCCACAATCCCACAGGGTTAGGCAAAGAAGACGCTCTAAATTGACAACCCTCATGTGGAGGATGAAGCAGTAGAAGATGGGTGGAGATTTTTGAGGCCAGCTGTTCCATCAGTGATGGTTTTAATGAGAGAATCCAGCTTCATCCTCTATCACGTGTTTTTCCACCTGCTATTCTTTCCCCCAAACAATCCTCACATCTGCCCTCCTGAAGGATCGTCCTCGTTACCGCGGTGAAATCTCTCTGTTCCCATGCACAGTGTTTCCCTGATAAAAACCCAATTTGACTCTTGCTGCAGTTTCCTCCTTCTTCCCTTTTCTGCCCATTCAAACACACACTTTTTTTCCTCTTTGCAGAAAAGCATGACAAATGTTATACGGAGTAGAGAGAGAAAGGAGAAAGTTTCTCTTTATTGATGCTTGATTGACAAGCTGAACTGACAGGAAGGTTCAGAGAGACAGCAGAGAGGCGCCGACGCCGACTGAGCGTATATGCATTATGCACATATACAGTATCAATCACACGTACGCAGAGAAGACAAGCACACAGAAAACACACCACACCTCCCACGCTACCAAAACACTGCCTCACCTGACAAATTAGAATGCGTGCGAGCCTGCCACTTTTTGACATTGCAGCTATCTGTCACATTTCTGTCAGAGCTTCACACGGATTCACATGGAGACAAAGAAAAAGCCCAAAAAGAACCAAACATTCTACCCCCCAAACCGCCCCCGCCCCCCCCTCCCCCCTTTTCTCTCCCTGCTCATCCTCTTTCTCCGCCGGGTACTGTAGAGCGAAGCAGGCGTCGGGAGCGTAAGTCAACATTACATGCTGCATAATTTTTTTCAGTCTTGTGTTAAAAAAAAAAAAAGAAAATGTTCTTCAGCAACATCCCAGGTTTGATTGTGAATAATTCCTCTGGATTCTGACAGTCGGGGACGTTTAAATAACATGAGACAAAAACAAATGGTTTTGTGAATCCGACAAAAAAAACTGACTCTGACTGAGATTGCACAGTGTCACATACAGTAGCTCACGGCTGGATTAACACGTAATGTCACTGAGAGTCAAATGACTACAGATTCGGACTCTATAGCAATAATAATAAAAAAACAGCGACAAAAATGTGGCTTAATTATAATTAGTTAATTTTGCACACTCACCTATTAGTGATTGTGAATTTGACCTTTGCATTTAACCCACAGGAGGAGGAGCAGTGGGCAGCACTTGGGGGAGGGGCACAACGGGGATTGGATGCCTTGCTCAGGGGGCATCCCAGTCCTTGACTGATTACAAGCCCATTTCCTTTCCTCTTGGCCATGGGCTGCCCGTAAATTCTGGCCGGTTCATTTTTGGGACTGACAAGGAGACCGATTTAATGCTCTGCCGTTACACAATTTAATATTTTAAAGTTCATAGATGGAAGGCTTGGAATGGCACTGAACTTGCTAATTATTAGATGCAAGCTGAACCAGAAACCGGCAAAAAGGGGCCTATTGCCACCTCGCAGTAACATAATTGAACACAAGGGCTTGCATACTGGGACAAATGCCACTTTTGGTGTAACTGAATCATTAGAATCAGTTCATCAAAAAGATTTGTTCCCAGAATCGTTCAGTACTTCCTGAATGAGCGGAGCACAGACTCGGCGTCTGACACAGTCACTGGCTCCATATTTTAGACATTTACGTGCTAAATGTTGGAGATTTTTAAGTCTTTTAAACTGATCTGAACTGATGATTCTGCATTTTTCAGTTTGATTCTTGCGTCGGACGTCTTACTCACACATAGTGTCACCCTCAGCTCACTAAAAACCTCGTCAGAGCAGGCACTAAAAAAAAAAATACCAGGTACGATCACAAATGGAAAAGTGCCGAGGTGAGTCAAGTCATGCCGGGACCATGTCATGGAAAAGCTGCAGAACACAGTCGTCCAATTAAATCAAAGCTTCAATGAACTGCACCTGGAAATGTAGCGTAAAAGGACCTAGCGTGGCTAATGCTAGGTGTATGAGATATCACACGGATCACATAAAAGCACAAACACGGAAGGGAAAGACTCAAATGATCTCTAGCTGCTTAATTCTGATAACAGCGTAACAATCTCTCTGAAAAAAATGGTTGATATCTGCATTTGTTGCCAAATGAGCAAAGAGCCTCGGGCGGTAAATGACCTGATAACAGCATGTGATGAATTAATGAACAGAGAAGCTGGAGTGCAAAGTCCCTGAGTCTGGATGCGAATAAACAGCAAAGCAGCACAGCAACAGTAACATTTTAAATATATTATACTTATGTAAATGTGTTTTTATTCTATACTGTATGTTTAAAACTGAATATGTGGGCTTTGTGCTGCTGTCAGAAGTGTACCACAGATTTTCATCAATTGGTGGATTGTAATCGTATTTATTCATGATACCATGAGTCAATGTATCACGCAGACACTTAAGTGATGTCCTGACTTTTCCAGAAAGTTAAGTTTCAGTAACTTTTCATAAAAAAAAACCTCTCAGGGTGAAGTGTAAGAGTTATGATCGCTCAAATAATCCATACAGCAGGTCAAATGCTCTAAATGTTTCCCTAATTAATCTATGATATAGTATACAACAAATACCAGCTATTCCAATCCGATTATGTAATATTCCTATTGTTATTTTGAGCATATTAGCACAGTAACCTTTCGCTCTTTTGTCAAATTACATCCAAACAGGCAACAATTAAACTTGTTTAGATTTTTATTTATAAACATAATCAATAACTCACTAACACATCAGGCGACGTCCGCGTTTCCTCCCTTTGCTTTAAAGTTATACTTTTTTTCTTTTTCTTAAGTGGAAAGAGTTACTTTTTTGACCTTCGTCTAAATTCCTACCTTCGTAGAATAGCGGCTCATTACTGTGTGAGGAATGTGCAGCAGAGGTGTGTGTGTGTGTGTGTGTGTGCGTGTGTGTGTGCGTGTGTGTGCGTATTTGGTAAAATAATTAGCTGGTCTGCTGGGCAGTAACGTATAAGACAGGCAGTCGCAAGATTGTTGAATAAACTTCTAATGTGTGTGTTTATATGTGTGTGTGTGTGTGTGTGACACTGAGTGTGTGTCTGTTGTAGGTAAGATTTCTGCACAAAATGTGTGTGTGTGTGTGTGTGTGCCCAGACGGTATTTTAACATGGGTAGCAGACTTCTAGCAGCCCACAGTTAAACAGTGACTCACAGATCCCTCCCTCTCTCTCTCCCTCTCTCTCTCTTTCTCTCTTTCTTTCTCTCCTCTGTTTCTTTCTGGGTTGCTTTTCTCTTCTTTCTTTCTTTCATTTTTTTTTTTTTTACTGTTTCCCCTGATTTTCTGCCATTCTTTTAGTGCCTCACCTCCCTCTCCCTCCCTCTCTCTCTCTCTCTCTCTCTCTCTCTCCCTCTTACTCTCTCTCTCTCTCCCTCTCTCTCTCTGCCTTCAGGTTGGGTGCTGACTGCAGCAAACTTCAGGCCAGAGCCACTGTTTCCCTCCTCTGCTCCTCCCCTCACACTTTTTCTGCCTCAGCCATAAACCCAGTAAGTTAAAGTTCCTCATCTACATCGTGGAATTATGTTATGTTTCTCCTGAATAATTAGAGTTTATACTTCCCTTGGCAAATTGTTTCTATGATTTTTTTAGTAGCTTTTGTGAAGATGAAAATGCAGTAACACATTCATGCAGGGAGAAAATAAGATAAGACCCTGAATTATGACTTTTTACTATTGTCCAGCTCTGATTTCATAAGATAATATAAGATAAGATCCTTTATTAGTCCCACAGTGGGGACATTTACATTGTCACAGCAGCAAAGACAGTAAAGAAAAAGACAATAAATAATAAACATGCAGTACAAAAGTACAATATGCAAAGTTATTAACAATAAGACTATAAAAAGTTAAAATAGAATGTACATTATAGACAGTTTCCAGAAGATATACAGTATGGGCTTGATATTTACAGAAGGTAATGGGGTTTTAACCCTTTAACACCCAAGTGTTTGTTTGTTTGCTTATTTTAACCCTTAAAGGGCCAGAAAATGTCTTGTGAGTAAGTGCTTTTGCCCATTTTTCCAAAATATCGTTCAATATCTGGCAGTTACTGCATGTTAAAATAGTTTTATTGAGAAAAAACACTGCAGTTTTACACGAACACCAGATTTGGGGTGTTCAGTTTGAAGTTTGAACAGTTTAAAACACATTTAAAGTAACATTTGTTTGAGTCTTTTGTCTCAAAGTCCAAAAACAGGCCAAATAAACCAATAAATAAACTGATACGCCGGCTTCCTGCAACAGCGAGTGCAATTACCCTAACAACCACGCGTTGGCTTTGACGTGCAACTTCTCAGCTTTCAAAAAACATCGGAATTTTTCCGATAGCACAAATAGTTGCGTAATTACGGTAAATCAAATCAGTAGCAACACCAAATGAGCTGCTGATGTTTAAAAAAAAAGTTTCTCAACACATGCGTGCACACACAAACACACACACACACACACACACACACACGTGCACGGCCCCGGGGGCCCCCGGGACTTCAAAGAGCCGTCTACTGTACCTCAGCGACACCTCAACACCAGGTGCCACTGAGAGGAGGATGGTTGGAGGGAGGGTGGAAATGGAAATAGTGAGAAGGGCAAGAAGGGAGAGAGATAAGAGGGACAAGGGAGGGTGTACGTTAAAAGACAGGAAGAAATAACATTTTGGGTGGATGGAGAGACGGAGGGGAGGGGAGGGGGGTGCAGAAACAAGGAGAGAGAGAACAAGAGTGGGAAGGAGACAGGTACACATGAAGACACAGGAAGGAAACAAAGGAAACGGAGCTTCAAAAGAAGGAAGAAATAGGGTTTTTTTGTGAAGAAGAAAAAAACCACCAACAACAACAACAACAGGGATGAAAGCTGACCCACAGACAAGCGGAGACCACAACAGGCCAGGAGAGACAGACAGATGGACGGACAGACCGACTGACAGACAACACGGCAGACACGGAGTCGTTGCAGCCAAAGACAGAGACAGAGATGTGTGTGTGTGTGTGTGTGTGTGGGGGGGGGGGGGGGGGGCAGTAACACTCTGCTGCTAATACCCCCCGCTGCTTTGTTGTGAAGAACCCCAGTTCCCCCCTTCTAACAGTGAACTGCTCCTTTAATGATGGCAGTAAAACACACTCGTCACAGTTCAACTTTTACAACACACCGACCTTACACACACACACACACACACACTCACACACACACACACACACACAGACACGCACACACTCACAAACCAAAGTTCAAATGCAAAAGTAGCATAATAATATGAAAGGGTTTTGTCAGAGAACCGTACGGAGCAAACATGTGGGCCTTTGTCTAATTTGGGAGCACGTACATGCTTTTGAATGAACTTGTTTAGAAGCTGTCAGTCACGTCGACAGGCAGAGAGAGAGAGAGACAGGGAGAGAGAGGGAGAGAGAGAGAGTCGCGCTGGAAGAAAAGACATAATTCTTAACATAAAGCCATTTGGTGACTGCTTTGATCCCCAGCTGCCTCACAGTTACACACACGGAAACCTTTGAGTTATGCAGGAGACGAGAAGTGAACCCGACCTGGCAGAGTCAGTCTGTCGTGGTGTGAGTACAGCGTCTGCTTTCAGTCTCAACCGTAGGTGCTAGATTTCTTATTTTATTCTTTTATGTCACCTTTATTTAACCAGGTAGAACCTCCTTTTTTAAGACGTCATATAATATAGAGGTTACAAACAATAATGCAATAACGTAATTGTCATAATAAAAGCATAAAAAGATCTTTTTAACAGTGTTTTTAAATGGAAACCCACTGAGAGATATATGATCGACGAATGAATCAGCTTTATTTTATGCATCTTGTTTATTCACATAAATCTGAAGTAAAGTTCTGTGAAGTGTTTTGGCGACCCTCAGTGCAACCCTTTTGTGTCTCTGCGACTGACTGATCGACTGAGTTCTTTTGTCAGTGCCATGACTCATCGGTCCTGCATGTTAAACGCCAGATTTTAGTCGGATTAAGACCGTCATTTTAGTTCTCTCATTGTCCAAATTAAACTGAACTAGTCTTAGTAGGACTACCTGGATAATGCAATTCATAGTCTGATTATGCCGCTTAGTCGGACTGGAGTCAGACTTCTGCACAAGCACCACAAAGTCACAGATATAATTTGACAGATATATCATTTATCATTAGTCTGGACGGACAGAAAAGTAGTGTTTTGAAACACAGTTACCTGCATTCACTCTCATGTTGAGCTCAAAACACAAATGCTCCTTCTTTACCCTCGTTGTTCCTCGACCAATCCAATTCAATCCAACTTTATTTGTAAAGCACTTTAAAACAACCACAGTGGACCAACACAGCATAATAAACAAAAAGGCACGGAGGCTCACACGAGGCAATGAGATACATCTACAGGAACTAAAATGAATTAAAGGACAGAAAAAATGTGGATTAAAGTAACAGCCAGACAATAAACCACGATAAAAACAGGTCAAATAAAAACAAAATAAAATAGAAATAGCATCAATAACTCAAACAGTGTCAAGCTTGATGTCTTATGTGCAAAGGCAACAGTGTCAGTGTTTTAGCGTCTGATCACAGCACTGAGACGACGTAGCGCTCAAACACTCTGTAGCCAAACTCCACAGCCTAAATCACACTCAGACAAAATGCAAATTGGGACTGCAGCTTATATATTAATGGCCGAGTTTGCATTCACCTCACAGTGTAACTGATTCATGCTTTTTTTTCTCTTTCTTTTTTTTTAAATGAGAGAGCGGGTGCTCTGCATGTGGCCTGCTGCACCTCCAAGGACTCACAAATATAAACACTCATGCAGGCAAGGTGACCGTATGTAAAAAAGAAACACGACAGGCCTCCGGCCTTGCCGAAGTGTCCTTGAGCAACGGGCCCCCGAAAGCGCGCGCACACATCCAGTGGTGCTGTGCTGTAGCCGAGTGTGACCTTTGACCTCCCGATGCAAGGAGAGCAGACAAAAAGAGCTTTTCCCTGAGGGGATTAATAAGGTATCACATTATCATTTGAATGCGGCCGATTGTATCGATGTCAGGCTACATTTCAGCCCGCAGACCTTTTCTTATAGAAGCGCGTGATGCGACGATGTCACGCTAACCGTCCTGTATCTGTCGCGGAGAGGACTGCACACCCCGAAATGTCAAATGATAAAGAAACAATCTGCTATGTCGCACGCCCCGCCCCCCCGCCCCCCCCCCCCAACACAACCTCTTTTATTCATTTATCGTATTCACGCTCCAATTTTCTTACGTCACACCTCTTTGCTCCTTTGGTTGCCTCACTGCAGCTTTCAGGATTAAAGAAAAACAAACGCTGTCAGTTGACGTTTTAAGACAAAAATGAATAACCATACTGAGTCTAGTGGTATTTTTCTTTTTGGTTTCATAAACCGATTTTAGACATTTCTGCTGGGGGGGGCGGGGGTAGGGGGGCGGGGGGAGGTAGGAAGTGTCTCAAAATGCCACAGAGAAATTGTTCACATCTCAGTGAGCACCCGTTGCAGTGTTATTGCACAAGACCAAAGGCCAGTTAAAGCAAACTTAAGAAATAGCAAACACTGACATTCTCTCTCTCTCTCTCTGTCCCTGTGGTCAACAATCCCTCTGCTGGCCTTTATCCCTGAATCCCCATGGACAGAGAGTCAGAAGAGGGAGAATGCTTAAACGCTTTGAATGATGGTGTGGAATGCTAAAAAGAAATGAGAGGGAGAGAGGGAGAGAGAGAGGGGGAGAGATGGTGGAGGGAGGGGGGGGAGCAAGGAGAAAGAGGGTGGGCTCTCTCTCTCTCTACTGCCTGGTCTAAGATCTGGTATGCGTGACTGCACAAGAGGAGGAGAAAGAGGAAAAGAAGGAAAAAAAAAATCCCCCCACCACAACCTGCCTTCCTAACTTCTAAAGACAGACAATGGCCACTGACCGGCCTGGCAACCCTCCTCTCCCTCCCTGTGTGTGTGTGTGTGTGTGTGCGTGTTGTGCGCTGTGTCACTTCACACACAGAACACGTCCTGATGGAAGGCAGAGAGAGAGAGAGAGGGGAGGGAAATCTGCTCTAACCAACTTTGGCTCTCATTACTCGGCACATGCAGCTGCCCAGATGCAGCCTCTCTCTCTCTCTGCCACATGTGACAGAAAACGCCAGCGAAAAACACAGAGCCCCGAAACTAAAGCCATAAAACCTGCAATTTAAACTTTGAAAATCCTCCACACAAAGCCGTGACCCCCCGCACTCCCCCCTCCAACTCACCAGTTTGATTTGAACCCCCACTCCCTCACCACCACCACCACCACCTCCTCCTCCATTTTTTGTTGTTGCATTTGAGGATTTAAAAATATAATACCCAGCTGCAGCTTCCTACAATAAACACCTCGTGATAATTAATTACACAGACACTGCAGCCAAATCAAGACAGCAAGCATCCATTTTATATTTCCTTGTAAATAATTTAACAACATAACAGATTTTTTTACCCCCCCCCCCTTTTTTCTTCAGCAGCAACTCAGCTCTGATCTGGGACAATACTAGTGTGGAACGTGTGGGTGGATATTATTATTAACAGCAAGGCATTAATATGAAAATCCCTTATTTTATGGACAAGGCCACAGCTTTACTGGCTGCATTTGTTGAATAAACAATGTCAAATTGCCTTTATAGAAACCAATATCTCTCACACTCTTGTTAAAACACAATTACACAAACAGAGATGACAAAACAAAACAAGTGCCACATACACACACACACACACAAAAAAAGTAGTCCACACCGCTGTCTTTCTTTTATTATATAAATATCTTTAATTGTTTTAACCGTAAGAATATAAAACAATTTAATTTGGGGATTCTGCATTTCTTCTTCTTCCTTCTTTACAAACACATAATATACAGTACATCATTTTATTTCCAAAACACACACACACACGCACACACGCAGCTTTTTCAGCAGGAACGCACAACTGTATATTAATTTTTCTAGCAGGTCATTTGCATTACATTAACAACACACAGGCCTCTGTGTGCACGCGTGTGTGTGTGTGTGTGTGTGTGTGTGTGTGTGCATGTGTGTGTGTGCGTGAAAGAGGGGGAGAGAGTAAGAGAGAGAGAGAGAGAGAGAGAGACATTCCGCTTGTAACCCGAGACGGAGGCGAGAGAAAAGAGAAAAAAGAAAATAATCGATTGCTCCTACTTCTAAGCATGTCTCAAAATGGATTCAGGGTGTTTGAATTCAGGGAGAAAAGAGAGAGATAAAGAAAAAGGAGGAGGAAACATGTCAACCCCCCCTTACCCCTCTTACCCCTCACCCCCCCCCTTCTCTCTGGAGCAACATGAATATGAAGGTGTTGGCATTAACATGAGGAGGAGGGGGGGAAACAACATACAGCAGACCCTGATTTGTTTTGGACCACTAAAGGGAATAAGACATAGAAATCACTTCAATTTGAAGTACGACGCTCTGAATGACGTCAAACGGACGTGTATTTCCACCACAAAACAACACTGAGCGTTCCCACCACGCGCCACGCTAATATCGTGTCTGATAACGGCCCGATCGTGCCAATTAAATCCTGTATTACACCGCTATAATGTTCCTTCTCCCCTCTACAGTGTTGTTATGTAAGGACTGTTTCTCATCAGTCTCACGCGGGCTGATAGTCTTGTCTCCTTCATACTGGTTCAAACCCTGAATGCAACGCACGTCTAATAAAAAGGACTTTAATGTTGGACTTTAAGGAAAGAAAAATGATAATAACGATCATTGTTGTTTTTGCATAAAGCGTCATCCTCGTGTGATTGGACAACATCGCGTACACTTCCCTTCTCCGTCTCTCTCTCTCTCTCCAGGAAATTGTTGCTGTTTAGGGGGATAAATTAACAAAGGTAGTTAGATCGTGTCCTGGTCTCCTTTCTCCAGCTCTGCTCCATGGAGGGAAGGAGGGAGGGAGGGAATGGGGGAGGGGGGGAGGGGGCAGACACAGTCCCTTTAGGCACATTTTCTCCCAGTCTCTCATTCTCACTTTCCCCCTTCCTTTTTTGTTTTTTTTTAACAGTATACACCCTTTGAAAACAACCACATACGAGGTAGCCAAATGTTATTTTTGTGTTTTTTTTGTTTTAGGCGTGATGGCTGTAGCGAAGATCCACACTCACTGTAAAAAATTAAAGTCTCACACTCAAGTTTTTGAAAGAAAAACCAAACTCTTAACTTTGCCTTAAATCGGTCACTTTTGGATGCAGGTTCACTTGTTTTTAGATCGTCGCTACGTGGAAGCAAGTGTCAGTAAACGCAGCAGATTATTCGCACGTGTGCAGAGAGCGACACCGCGTTGAAGTTATTAATCCAGCCCGGTGTTGGAAAATTTGGTGCGACGTTTAAAAAAAAAACTCAATATGTGGTTAAGAAATAAATGCTAACATGGATTTTTACAAGAAAAAAAAAGCAGTTTTTGTTTTTTTTATTTCTCCCTATTAGAATATTAAGTCATAGCAAACACTCGTGTAGATCCTGCACGGCAAACTGAAAGGAAAATATTTTGACAGAACATTCTGGCAACATGGGAGAAGCGCACCTTTAACAGTGCAGGGGGAAAAGAAGGGTTCTCCCTCTCTTTTCAAATCAGAAAAATAGTTTTCCCACCCGTCCACAGTTCCCCTTCTCCTGCCCCTCTGTCCCCCTTTAAAAACAAAAAAAACAAGGAAAAAGAGAACACACACACACACGCGCACGCACACACAAAACAACATTTCCAATCACCTCACTTTCTCACTCTCTGTCATCTGCCAGAGTCCCAGGTTCAATACTTTAAGGCAGGGGAGCTGTGTGATCCTCTCCAGTCCCCTTTTGGTGATCTTGGTACATCCATACAGGTCAATGCCTGCCAGCTGGGTCAGGTGGTCCGCTATGAGCTCCAGCCCTTTGTCCGTTATACGCACGCACTGTCCGATGTTCAGGGTCCTCAGCTCGTGCATCTGTCTCACCATGCGGTTTATCCCGTCATCCGAGATGTGACACGAGCACAGGGACAGCGACTTGAGCTGGTACAGCCCTTGGGCGATGTACGCCAGGGTCTGGTCCCCTATCTTGTCACAGAAGGAAACGTCAAGTCCGGAGAGTCTCAGGGTTCCCATGGCGAGGTGCATGGTCCCCGTGTCACTGATGTTGTCACAGGACCGCAGGTTGAGGCTCCACAGGGAGGCCATGTGGGAGAGGTGGATCATCCCTGCGTCTGAGATCCCCCCACAGAAGCTCAGGTTCAGGACCCGCAGCTTGGTCAGCCCCTTGGAAATGTGCTTGAGTGACAGGTCCGTCAGTTTCTGACAGTCCTGCAGAGTCAGGTACTCCAGGTTCAGGCAGCCCTCTGCCGCGCTGCGGGTCATGCCCGCCAGATGTCCAATCCCCACGTCCGAGACATGCCGGCAGGACCTCAGGTTGAGGCTCTTGAGCCTGTGCAGGCCCCAAGCTATGAGGAGAAGCCCAGTGTTGGTGATGTTGCTGCAGCCACCGAGCTCCAGCACCTCCAGGTTCTTCAGGTACTGAGCTATTCTGCCAAGGCTGGAGTCTGTGATCTGCTTGCACAGACTCAGGTTCAGAACCCTCAGTGATGGGATCTCCTGCACAAACGCGTGGCCCAGCCCGTTATCTGTGAGGTTGTAGCAGCCGGACAGGTTGAGGGACTCAATGTTGGGCATTCCTTGGATCACATAGCTCAAGCTGCGGCGCAGGGAGAGGATCTGGACCCTCCGGATGCCCCTGGCCTGGAGGCTGGGGAACAGGGAGGGATTGGCCCGGCGGAGGTGCAGCTTGGCCTCCACCCCCCTCCACACTGACTTGTGGTAGGATGCATCCCTCCAAGCGATGCACACTTGGGCCACCCTGCCTTTGTCCCTCACGTCCAGATAACTGAAAATCATGGCCAAAATTTCCGGGAAGAGGCACGAGATGTGCGTCTCCATTGTTTTTCAAAACCCAGGCATATAAGAATTAATACTCCTCACCTCCAAGGCTGAAAGAAAGAAGCCACTCAAACACCCACTTCTCTGGCAATAACGAAAAAAAAAAAAAAAAAAAAAAGTATCAACAGTCACAGTTATCCACAGAAGTAGAAGAAAAAACAAAAACAAGAAATAAGAGTTGTTAGTTTCTCTCTCTGTTTTCCTCTCTCTCCTATTGAACTGTGCAAAATCGATCCAACTCGCTCCAGTCCCACGTGATCCGGTCTGATTGCGCAGTAGGATTCAAAGGCATTAAAAAAATCCAAAAACAAAAAAAAGCGTTTATTCCAGCCTCAACCCCTCTCTCCGCCAAAAAGAAGAGGAGAGGGGGGGCGAAAGGAAGGAGGAGGAGTAGGAGAGGAGGAAAAGCGTCAATCCTTCCCCCTCTCTCTCCCTCTCTCAGGCGACGCTTCCTTGTATTATACCAACTAAAAGCCTCTCTCTCTCGGCCGAGCGCGGATCCAGATGGTCGTACATATCAGTATGAGAAAGTAAAAAAATAAATAAAATGAAATAAAATGAAAACTAGCCTAGCGCCACCTTTTAAATAACATCTCCATGGTAGAAAAGGGAACGGACGACAGAGCGAGGCTGCTTTTGTAGGCAGAGTGAGAGGGAGAGAGATATAGGGAGAGAGGGAGAGAGCGAGGGGCGTCCTGAGCTCAAAGCCTTTGTCTGCTCTTTTCAAACCGACTTGGCAGCGACCGCAGCACTGTGGCTGCACACGAGGGGTGGAGGTGCGCGGTAGTATTGATTACTCGTGTCATAAAAGCGCTTCTAAAGGACGGCATTGTACTATATTGACGCGAGAGTGTGAGCAACACACACAAAATGTGTATTTAATGTTTACGAAGCGACGCGGCGTGGCGTTAACTCGTCATGTCAGCGAGTTGTCACCCCTCCAGCCTCCGTGTCAGGCAGTTGGTTTGTCCCGCCTCAGCTGGAACGGTGCGAACTGTTTCCCTTGGAAACCAACTTCTTACAATTCAGTTCACTTTGGGCTTTAACCCTTTGAGCGGACCACACAGGAAACACGGCGCAGAAACACGCAGGAGAAGTTACACACGGCCTCCACATTTACAACTTATTTTATCTTTTAAGCAACGCTTTCGCCGAGTAGAAAAACAGTGGCACGTTTTAATGCAGCGTCTCTTTGTCTCGTTGACTCTCTGTGAGTTATATCTGCTCTTTTTACATCTACTTTACACAAGTTGTGAGAATATAAAATAACATGCATTCCAATAAAAGCAGGTTTTATGAACAATTTATTTTGATATTAAATTCATTTTGTCACAAAATGCTTAAAATCATTAAAAAAAGGAAACTTATAAACATTTCAGATATCATAGAGTGAGGGTTGAATACATGCATTAAAACAAAACAGCGCCTGAAAGAATCAATACTTTTTGTTATAAGTGGAAACTAAGTTAAAAAAAGTATTTTCTTTGCTTTCATTTTGAGATGTACATTTTATCATTTTTATTTTATTGAGTTTTGTTTCTTATATTAATATTATTATCCTCTACCATACAAAATGCTCTTCTGAAATACCTGCCAAATTATCACAGTATATATTTAGGTCTATAGGATTAAAATGTGTGTTAAATTGAATTTGTATGCGGATTATCGTGTAAATATTTATATTCAAGTTCTTCCCAAGGAAATGCATGATAATATTTCAGTCATACTGAAAGTTTAGCAAACGATATATTACTCCGATATACTGCAGATATTTACATACTTGCTCATTTAATGCAGAGAAAAGATAATTGTGTGGACCAACCTGAAACTTTCATCCCCTGCAGTGGGCCTCTCTCTTTCTCTGACCTCCTCAGTAGACTTGTGTGTTACTCAGTGGCCGCTTTATTAGGTACACCACCTACCACGCGACACACAGACATGGTCGAGACAACCTGCTACAGTCCAAACCGAGCATCAGAAGGAGGAAGAAACGTGATTAAACTGACTCTGACTGTCACATGGTCTGGCACCAACCAGACTGGGTTTTCAAACGATAGAAGGTTACGACACTCGTTACAACCAAGACACGAAGACCACCCGTCTTTGAAACACGCTGAATCTTTAAGCAGTTGCCACTACAGCAACTTTATTGGGTGTCATGTGTACCTAATAAAGTGGCTGTTGAGTGTATATTTGTATAGGCACAGACAGGAGAACATATGTCTGAACATATGTGGCATTTTGCATGAAAACACTATGTTTTTTATATGCTTGTGTCTCTCTGTTTTACTGTGTGTGTGTGTGTGTGTGTGTGCACGCGCGCGATAATCTGACAGGGGAGACGTTTGCTGGAACCAGTGGTGTGTGTCAAAGTGGTTTAGAGAGAGAGAGAGGGAGAGAGGGAACAGTAATCAGGTAAGGATAACAGCAAGGGAGAGGAGCTGCAGCAGAAACAGGCATTTTTACATGGAAGGAGGCAGCCGTGCACGACTGACAGCGACTCTTCTTTCCCACACTTCTTCCTCTCGTCCTCTCTGTTCTCTGTGAGGGATAAGAACTGATGCAGCGATCGTCGTGTCTGTCCGTTACTCCTCACACAAGTATCAGAAATACAGAGGCGGAAAGTAACGAGGTACATTTACTCGCGTTATTGTAATTGACTAGGTTTTTTGTGAACTTAAAATCTGTCATTTTACTTTTACTTACAGTAAGTGTGTTTTTTTTGGAAGTACTGTACGTCACACGTGCTACATTTGCATAAAAATTTTAAATTCACCCCCCACAAACTTTGGCAGTGAATGAAGAGGACAGGTGAATAATGAGGACAGGTGAGCGATGGGTACAGGTGAATCGATGATGAGGACAGGTGAATAATGAGGACAGGTAAATAATGAGGACAGGTGAACGATGAGGACAGGTGAATGTTGAGGACAGGACAGGTGAATGAACGATGAGGACAGGTGAATGAACGATGAGGACAGGTGAACGATGGTGACAGATGAATGTTGAGGACAGGACAGGTGAATGGTCGATGAGGACAGGTGAACGATGGTGACAGATGAATGTTGAGGACAGGACAGGTGAATGATGAAGACACGTGAATTATGAGGACAGGTGAATTGCGTGAGAAAGTGAAAGCATTTGTGACCTTTGACCCATGTTGACTGATACATTACGTGTTTACATTTGTAAAGTTTCGCTTTAAAATATGCCACAAGAAAAAACTTTGTTAAAAAAGTAACTTGTACTAAATTTTAATACATTTTTAGACCAGTACTTTTACTATATCAAAATAGCAGTACTTTTCCTTGAGTAGAATATGTCAGTACTCTTTCCACTTCTAAAGAAATATGACTATATATATATATATGTGTCTTATTAGAAATGGGGAACAGAATCTATGACGACCACAGCACGTTCAGCACGTTGGAGTCCACGTCCTCCTGGTTTTCCCTTCTGTCTCCTCTCTTCCTCTATAAGTGATGAGTCTAAAACATTGTCATTGTCAAATAAAACGACACATATTCCATTTATACAATATAAACAGCCTCATGTTAGGTGTTCTTGTGTAATCAGCGGCGGCCACACAGGTTCTCCCTCCAGCCATTATGTCATGTAAACATAGAATAGCTCCTTGTAGCCGGAGGGGACGCGGTCGTGACCACAACTCCTGACATCTTTCAGTAATCACAGGAATGACGCAGGGATGAGATGTGCAATAAATATGGTTTTGCTTTGTAATGGAAAAATTGTGAGGTCTTTATTCCTGCGCTAACCAGCAACTGCTAGAA